>NC_079492.1:122809163-123112193 GCF_020520425.1 Spinacia oleracea
GAAGAAGGTACAAAATGTTATTGCAAAATTTTGAAACATATTTGGTTTAATTAAGCTAATATGTACTCGGCTAATTTGTTTCTATGTAAATTATTGATCAGGATTGCCCATGCGCTTAAGTATGATAGCATGCAACTCTCAGCAAACAATATGCAAATGTTACGTGAACTTTCTATGTTTTCAATAAGCCACTATATCTATCAAGTATAAAGTGGCCTCCCAAGAGTAATATCTTGGGTGTTTATTGTATCGTTTTTCGTTTGACTGGACTATAATATATTTATATATCTTGTCTAGCTTGTTGTCTTTACGTTATAAAGTAATGCTTATGTACGTTATTTTGATTCCTCGGTTTCAACGATTACATCTGTCAATGCGTAATTTTAACCATTATCAAAAAAAATTAAAAAAATGCCAACGGGGTGTATATATATACTCTGCATATATTAATAAATCTTAACACAAACCCTTGTGATCATAAAAACTATTGAAACAATTCATCGCGGCCTTACTTTAAATTTCAGAAAAACCAGACCAAGGAGAAGTTAAAAATATACGAAGAACGGAGCATTCAGAATTGATAAATATACGAAGTATTATAAAAAGGCTTAATAACATAACGATTTCCCTCAAAAATAGCTACCAAATCAAAATGTATTCCCAACATGGACAAGGGAGTTGATTGCCCCCGCGTGCTTTTACTAAGGAGTGGCCTCTCAGGACTGATTTATAATCATTGGGGGTGTTTGGTTACTTGGGTAGGTTTGAGGAAAAAATAGATTTTTCAGATGAATTAAAGGTTTGAACTTTTAAAAAATCTAATTGGAAATAGGCATATATACAATTTTTATATAAGGCGGTCAGACCGCCTTGGTGTTATATTAGTTAAGCAATGAAATCAATTAGCTAAGAACTGGAACCAATTAGTTAAGCAATGAAACCAATTAGTTAAACAATGGTTCACTGGAACTAATTAATTAAGCAATATAACCAATTAGTTAAGGCCCCGTTCGACATCGATTTTTGTTTTCAGTTTCTGTTTTTTACAAAACTAAAAACCAAAATATGAAAGCTTAAAAAAGTAGTTTCCAGTTTTTTGTTGTCAGTTTTTAAAAACAATCTGATTACTATAAGTATGACTATTTTTAAGTTCATGATTCAATCTAAACTATATGACTTTCAAAACAAAAAACTAGAAACTGACAGTGATACCGAACAAGGTCTAAGCAATCCTTTCAGAAAAGGCGATCTTACACAAAAATTACCACGTATACGATTAAGTGCATGTACTACCCGTATTTTTATTAAATTATTAATATATTTATTAAATTTACAAATTATTTTAAAGTGAATTTTATTTTAAAGTTAAATTTAATAGAAAATGTATTTATAATTTAATAAAGATAAGGAGGTTATACTTAACCATATACGGAGTAGATATGAGATCGGGATAATATTAGTGTATCGCTATTCGACGTCCTCATACGTTAAAATCGTCCGCATTTTTTACATGAAAATACGATTTTACCCTTATAATAATAATAATAATAATAATAATAATAATAATAATAATAATAATAATAAAAAAATAATAATAATAATAATAATATAATCGGGACTTAGGGGCGGCGACCGATGGGCGGCTTATGTTTAGGGTGGATGGTCGATTGTTCAGCCGGTCGTGTCTGGGGGTCGGGAGTTCATGTGCGGTGGTAGTGTGGTTATACGCCGGCTGGTGTGTTGCTGCGACGTCAGATAGTTGTTGGTGAGGTTGCGCCGGTGAGGTTGCATTGTTGCTGGTTATGCGCGTCAATTAATTTTTTTTCTAATGAAATTGCCGCCCGGAAATGGAAGTTAAGGACCATGGTGTGCCGCTCGGTAATGGCGGCACCCACCATGACTCAGTCGCAGATCTTGAGCGGCTCAGCCATGGTGGCTGCCGCCATTACCGAGCGGCACACCATGGCCCTTAGCCACCATTTGCAAGCGGCAGCTATTCCATGTTATTTTTAATTTCTAATCTTGTATTTATGGTTAGCCTAGATTAGCGTATTAATTGATATAATTAGTTCCTATAATGTAGCCTAAGATTACGTGTATTTATGCTTAGCATAGATTAGGATATTATTTGATAGAATTAGTTCCTATAATGTAGCCTAACGTTATATGCGTCACTTTGTTTCCCTTCCACTCTTTTCTTTGTTTTTCATGTATTACAGGTTAGTTAAGGAACCTCCTAGTGTTAACTACTTAAGCTACTGGCCAATCTCCTGCAATGATATCACTACCATGAGTGATCTTGGCACAATAACACCTTGTTGGTGGTGTAAACAAGGTTTTGACAATCAAGGACCGCCACGGGAAGAGCCGGCTTCCCTTGCAGCTGTTAGGCATTTATTTTTTAGTTTGTTTCGTAGTACTTGTAATGGTCTATAAAGGCCTTAGTTTAATTGTTTAGTTTGTAAAACTCTTTTATTTATGTTAAATTGAGCCTATGTCAAAAAAAAAAAAAAAAAACGTTATATGCGTACTGTACCTTGTATATATATAACCAAACTCATGTAATGAAATAATATGCTAATTTATGCTAACCATAAATACAAGATTACAAAATCACAAAATAATATGGAATAATACTCACATAATCTATCATTCACATATAGGTACAAAACCAAGAAAAAAAAGCAAAATATTTTATAAGGGTATTAATGTACTTTCACCATTAATATGAGGGCGATTTAGCAGAATAGGACGTCGAATAAAAACCCCCTAATATTAAGCCTTTCTATATATTTTTTTTTTTGGTGTGAAAGAGGGAAAACAACCCTAAACAAAGAGAAAGCTAATCAAACTAGAAAGCTAGAACCACTACAACACGAAGGAAAAACAAACAGAAACAAAACAACATAAAAAAGAAATGAAAAGCAGAAACCAGAACTGCAACTACTACTACGCAGCAGGTGCAGGCACCAAACGGGCTATTGTGACGCCACCCAAATCCTCCAATAAGATAGCACGGAGATCCTCCGGGATCGCTCAAGATAGACCATCTTCTGTGTTAAGTTGACACCATGATTAGCTAACCAGTCAGCTGTACGGTTCGCTTCACGATAGCTGTGACGAACCGTAACTTCCCAACCTGATCTGCCAATCAAACTCTTGCACCTTCTGATTAGATGAAAAGAGGGTGAATTAGGGATGTGAGTGTCTGTTAAGAGCTTGACCACCACTTCCGAATCCACCACAAGTTGAACATATTTATGCCCAACATATTATACGGAGTATATAGATATGAGGGTTGCAGAAGGTAAAATCTTCTTTGTACGTACTTCGTTTTTTATGTCTTTTACGTACGTACGTACGTAAGTCAAGTTATTTATTTCTAAATTTTAATCTATAAAATGCTAAATTAGAATCAACAAACTTTACAAAATATTTAGTAATCCATAAATATGCAACAATGACTTTCCGAATCTAAAAAAAATAAAAAAAGAGAAAGAGAATAATAGGCATTAGGCAGAAGATCCCACAAATGAATTAATTGTTGGGTAATTTTCCCTCACTAGGAGGAAGAGGTGAGTTTTCTGGAAAATGTTTGGTTGACCCTAAGAGTTGGCAACCCCTAAGATACATATAACATAAAATAATATATAAGCATACTTAATTGGAGAGAAAAAAGGTTGTATGTTGTTTGGGCCCATATACATGGCCAGCCCAATCCGATATAAAAGACCAAAATGCCCCTGAGGTCTCCATATACAAGAACAGCTGTTCATTAGAAGTAGACATAATTACATAATTACCCCTGTGTAATCATATAAATACTCTGCTGTAATCATTAAAAAGATCTATCTAATCATTACCTAAAAAAGCAAATCAGTCACTCTCTCTCTAGTTCTTCTCACTTAACAACGGCTTATCTGATTTTAATTATCATACGAAGGTTCCTCGAACACATTCAGGGACTGTCTAAAAACGGTAACGCAGGTGGTTGGATATAAGGAAATCACGGTCAAGTACGTCCTCGGTTAAGCTAATTCCCAAGTTAATATATTTATAGTTTCTCCGGCAGAAAAAGTTTGGCGCCGTCTGTGGGGAACGCTTAACAAAAAGCCATGGTGAACACCAGACGTGCTCGACGACCGTCACCTATTCGACATCCCTCATCTACCCAGTCACCCTCTCAAGGAAGGTCCTCGGCCTCCAGACACGTCGACGATCAGCTGCGTTGTGGTCCAGTGATGTCCTCTCGACACGATCACGTGCTCGAGTCGATCCATGCCAGTGACCCACAACCTCATGGAGAAGTCGAGGGACCTTTGCCCGTCACACAGGAAGACTTAAGGAGACTGGCTGAACAGTTCAACGACACTTTAGAGCGCAGCCTCAGGGCCGCCGTGTTGAACCTCCGGGATGGTAATGAAGGCCCATCTCGACCTAGAGAGCAACCAAGGTCATCGGAGGAGGTCCTAGCCCAGCAGGAGACAAGATCACGCCTCCAGCCCCCCAGAAGCACACTCTCTACGAGAGGTCCTCCTCGGTCCGAAAGAGACCATGAACTACCACTGAATCCTCCTCGACACACAAGGGAACATCGGACATCGAGAAGCCTCCCTCCGCCATCCCAGAGGCATGGCCAAAGCGATGCTCGAAATGTGATTGCCCAACGAAGACTCTGGAGAGGTGAGCTCGACGCCCGTGAAACCCGAAGACTCTGAAGAATCGAGGGGAGACAGGGAGATGCCGGGGGAATCTCTGCTCGCTCTCAACATGAGAGTTCGAGAAGATCCCCTGATCATCCTCGACATTCCCTCACCCCAGTGGAAACTCCAAGATCTCGGCACGGATCCTCTCGAGAACGAGATCAAGAAGAAAACTCAATCACATATGGAAGAGGGGCTGATAGACACACCCAAACAGAGAGAGAACCTCCTCGGACTGGGAGACGAGAACCAACCCCCTCTCGAGACGAGGTGCAGCTCGACAACCTCAGCTTCCTAAGTCCTTTTGGCAGACAGATCATTGAAGCACCAACCCCGAACAAAGTCAAGGTGCCTTCCATCGACCCATATGATGGTACCTCTGACCCGAACGACCACATGGATGCCTACAAGGCCCGAATGACTATCCAAACAGGAGATGAAGCGGCATGGTGCAGGTTCTTCCCTGCCACTCTCAAAGGGATGGCTCTCTCATGGTTCTCTAGGCTATCAGCCGGTGTCATCACAAGATTCTCAGTGCTCGAAGCTCTATTTAAATCACAGTTCATTGCCAGACAAGTATACTAGAAGACCAGTATGCATCTCATGTCCGTCCGACAACAACCCAACGAAAGCCTCAAGGAATACATCAAGAGATTCAACGACGAGTCCTTGAACATACCGAACTTGCAAGATTCCGTTGCCTTCACCGCGCTCATGACCGGGCTAAAGGCAGGAAGCCGATTACGTTGGGTCTTGGCCGACGAGCAAATATCTACCCTGCCCCAAGCAATGGTCCGGGCACAGAGATACATTCAATCCGCGGAAATCTGCAATCCGTCGGCCGAAACTGACCTTAAGAGGAAAAAAGAGGTCGTTGGACGAGAAAAAGAAAAGAAACGGAAACGACCCTCGGTACAACAGTAACAGGAGGGAGATATACCTTGACATCAAGGAAAATTCATTGCTGCCAAGTCCAGCCCCGATCAGGACCCTCGCGTCCAGAAGAGACAAGAGCCTCTGGTGTGAGTTCCACAAAGAGTGCGGACACACCACCAAGGACTGTCGAGAATTGAAAAGGGCCTTGGACAGACTAGCCGACGAAGGAAAGTTGAACAAATATTTGAAGGGATCCTCCTCTGACAAGAAGGAAGATAACAAGGGATCAGATGTCCATAGTGATCACACCGAGGGATATGTTGGGGTGATAGCTGGGGGTCTCGCATCTGGTGGCCTAACCGGCAACGCCAGAAAAAGACACTTACATGCACTGACCCATCAGATCCTCGATGTCGAAGCACCTTCATCAAACCTCAAATGTCCCACAATAACGTTCCAAGAGGACCCCTCTCGAACTATCCATGGTCTACATGATGATCCCCTAGTCGTTGAGATTAAGGTAGCCAACCGAACAGTTAAAAGAGTGTTGATTGATAGTGGAAGCTCGGCTGACATCCTAACTCTTGAATGCCTCGAGAGGCTACGTTACAAGAAAAGTGACCTCGTCGACATCAGCCAACCTCTTGTAGGATTCGGTGGTCAATCAGTATACTCCGTCGGCATGATCAAGCTCCCCGTCCGTATCGGAGAAAAAGGAAAAGGAAGAAGCCTTCCCATAGACTTCATGGTCGTCGACACACCCTTGCCTTACAACATAATAGTGGGGAGGCCTCTGCTAAACAAAATTAAGGCTGCCATCTCAACCTACCAACTCCTCCTCCAATATGAAACGGACAACGGGGTAGTCGGAAAACTCTACAGAGATCAGCGGTCTGATCGACGATGTTACAACAACAGCTTCAAGAATGAGAAAAATTCAAACCCGAACACAGAACCCCCTATGAAGAAGAGATGTGTGGAGGAAAAAGGGTCCCCGGCTGATGATCTAGGTGTATTCCTTTGCGAAGATCCAAAATATTATGCCCGTCCTAGACCAGCAGAGGAAGATGAGGAGATAGTACTTGACACCTACAAGATTGCAAAAGTTATTCGACCTGACACCTACAACCCCGTCGACACCAAAGGCAAGCAACTTCCTCGACCATGGAATGCCGACAACCTCAAAAAATTCTACATCTAAAAGTGTCTGGTATGTATTTAAATATCAATGATGTAATAGGGGCATACTAGGGGCATTGTCTCCAAATGATAAGTAATTTCATCATTGTAATAAATAAAGTGTAAGGCTATGTTGAAGAAAACGAAAGAAAGTTTTGAGCCAAAATCTCGAAAAGTACTTAGATTTAGTTTCTTAACAAAGTTCCTCTACGAAGGATCAAATTTAGTTCAATATCAATGTTCCTCTACGAAGGACCAAATCCTCAAAGATTACATCATACTAGGTACGAAAAGAAAGCTACAACGGCGACATAAGAAAATAACAACCATCCTCCTAAGGGTCAACGACATCAACATGGCTACCATCATCATCATCACCACCGCTGCTCGAATCAAAACCCGAAGTACTAGAAGAATTAGAGTCAGACGAATCGCCCTCTCCTCCCTCAACCTTGTCCTGAGCAACCAGCTGAGCCCTGAGATCCTCCCGCTCCTTGGCCAAAATAGAATCATACTTCCCATGTATCTCATCCCAACCGATACTAGGCGCAAACTCAGCCAAAGCAAGCTGAACTCGACGCAATGTATCTGAAGTAACAACAGAAGTCGCCTCAAGGCCTATCTCAACATTATGAGCCTCACCCTCCTCGGAATTCTTCCACTCTTCGACGATTTTCTCCTTCAGACGGTTCTGCGAGCTCAAAAGCTCACCAATCCTAGCATCGGAGGTTTTAAGCCGACCCTTGACAACCTCTAACTCGGCTTTCACATCCTTCATCGCCCTGTTAACGGAATCACGCTGGCTCGTGAGAATCGTCGAATCTTCCTTAGCTTTGGCAAGATCATCCTTGGCCTGTTGGAGCTCCCCCTCGTCATTCTTAATGCTTCTCTTAGCACGATCCAACTCAGAATCAGTCCAATGAAGCTCCTTCTTCAGTTCACTCACCTCCGAAAAGTGCATCTTCTCTTTCTCCTGAAGTTTCCCGATCTCACCCCTCAGCTTCTCTACCTCATCCGCAGCCCCATTGTAGCATCGGCGTGTGTAAGCCGTCATCCGGATGGAAAACTGAAAAACAAAGCCTAGTTAGAAGGAGAGAAGAAAATCATAAAATGCAACACAAAAAGAAAGAGGGAACTATATCAAGAAACTCACCTCGGCCCAACTCTCATGAAGGGCATCGATCTCAAACTTCCCAAGGGAGGACAAGTGAGCATCATCGGCAGGAGTAAACAACTCATCCATCGCCTTGCTCATACGCCGATTCTTCAGATTGGCGGGAAGCTCCACAAAAGGCTTTGAACTCCCATCATCGGTAGGAAGACACATCAAAGACCCCCGAGCCAAAGAAGGCTCCTCAGCGAGATACTCAGAAGACGGTTCACGACCATCCTCGGACACTGGGGCATGGTGCCTCTCCTCCTCGTCAGGACAAACCCTAAGAGGGGTAGGAACCACTCTCTTGGCGGCTTTGGTACCCTTGGAACCCGAAGTAGCAGTCGTCGTCACGGCACGAGAAACCTTCTTCGACGCAGGTTCAGTCAGAGCAACCATCGAAACTGGATCAGTAGGTGCCCTCTTCCTCTTCAGTTTTTTGGGATCCTGTCCAAGGAAGAATTAGATAAAAGCAACATGATAAACCATCTAACGGAAAACGAAATCTAACATACCTTAGGAGGCCCAGGGATCTTCATCGAACCGGCAGCCAAATCCTTCCTTATCTGCGCAGCAAGAAGAGCACTGGCGCTAATTCTCCCTGCCATTTCCTCGTCCAAGTTCAACCGGGCGATATCTGCAAACCAACAAGAAATCAACAAAATCCACAAGAAATATAAAGTTAGGTGAGAAAAAGAAAGATCCCTCGGCGCCTACCCTTAGGATGAGCCGGACTTAAACCAAACGACGACAAGAAATGCTCGTCACTCAACTCCCGTGAGCTCGGCAACCAAAACGGGGCAACCATGAATTGCTAACCCTTTACCCTCTTCTCCACCTTCTGGAGATATATAGCAACTATCGCCTCATCCATCGACATTATCGGCACTTTCCTATTGAGGGAAAAGTTCGGACCCTCGGACCCTGGAACCAACGGGATGCCCCATTCTCCACCATAATACACAAAAACAAACTCGTGGCGGAAACCCCTATGATTCGAAGGAACGGTGTCAACGACTTTAAAACTGCCTCGACATTGAAATGACCACCAACCGGGACCATACTCGTAAGCCGATACTTCCACCAACTTCATCACCGACCGCCACAACGTCAAAGTACATCGAACCCTCAAAAGATCACAAATGGCCAACACCGAATTTATAGAAGCCCATGAGTTGGGCATCAACAGGCAGATAGACAAGTTATAGGCGCTAAGAAATTCAACAATAACGGGATGTAAGGGAAATCGAAGACCTGGCTGAAGACCCGACTTGTACACGGCCGTACAACCTGAAGACGGAGTCAAGATAGTGTGTAACACCCCCGGACTATACAAAATATACTCACCCTTGAGCGAATACTTCTTATTCAGGTGATCGACGTGTCCTTTCAAGGTTTTCCTCCACTCAGGCTTGAGATAAAAATTAGCCGGACCCCCGGCAGGATCAGGCGCATGGTAATCATCGAAGCTAGAAGATGTCTGATCCTCTCCCTCGGACATTATTTGGACGGAACCACTGTTCAAATAAATATCTAAGTAACTATTATGTACAGGTGGAAAGGCAATTGAAACCTCCCACGGATAAGGACAATGTTCCTCCTCCCCTGCAGAAATCGACTCATCCGATGAAGTAGGAAGGGGTATGGCATCGGGCACCGCCGAGGGATCTAAGCATGATGATACAACATTGACTACTATAACCCCCTCCACTCTTATTTCCCGAGATAAGTCGAATTTCTCGGGGGAGGTAGGTGGGGTGACCGACTCGGACCGAATACCTCGATTATTCATGGTACAACGGTACTCAGCCCGAGAGACAACCCTTATTTACAATGAATTAGAACTACACTTAAAAGTGGGGATACAATGGCATACCTCTTGAAGCGCGCCTCCGTTGGAGAAAATAGCAAAAGAGCCGTGAAAAGATCAACCGAACACCCACCTTGATGAGTTTCCGCCGGCAAACTAAAAGAGTAGTCTACCGTCGACCGATTAAGTGGGTTTTCGACAAAGTATCGGTCGAACAATATTCGGCGCCGCGGGAATACCCCTCAATCCTGAACCGCCGACCTCGCGCTTTGTCAAAGAACCCGTCGACGAAGGACCGAGCTGCTTTCCGAGGAAGGTCACAACTAATGACCGGGCAGCCGACAAATGATACGTCAATCGTCGAACGAAGAGCCGACGTCCGCCAAAAGCCTAGGTGGGTCTTCGATGATCACCACCGAGGAACCGAGAGCAAATAAAAGAAGAGGAGAGAGAATAATTTTCGAGGAGTATCAAAGATGTGATGAAAAGATGGAGCCCCCTCTCTTTTTTATATTAAGACAACAACTAGGTCAAAAAGAAAGGGGGCGGCGGCCGGTCTAATCGTGGAGCTAAGGCAATATTACGGCCCACTATAAGGCCCAATACACTCCCCCTCCGAGACTAACCCATCGACAAGCATTTTTTCCTCTATCTTCGGACCTATCCTTCGCGTTATCAGCAGGGCTCATTAGCCCTCTTCGGAGCCCCGAACCAAAAGGAACACTTAAAGCTAAATTAAGTACGTAAAGACCTTCCCACAAGGCGTGCTTGAGCATATCGTTCAAAGCATTTAAAAGACCTTTACCTAAAGGCACCCTCTTCTTATCGAGGTCGGACTATACTACACTCCAAACCTAGTTCTTGTTAGGTTATGATACATATGACATTACATAGATCATGCGGAAACAACCATTAACCCAGGAAACATATTATTTACACATAATCATTTAGCATAGTTTAGATGCATACTCTTTGTTGCGTGCCTTCCCTAGCTGCGCCCGAACCGAACAAGAACAAGTCTTTTAGGACTCCAAGTGTCGTCCCTCCGTAGAAAGTCCACAGCACGTCCGGATCCGCCTTAAGATTGACCAACTAGAATCGCCCTTAAGGTACTCAGAAAATTCGGCACTTTTGGGGCAAGATGGGTGTTTGAATTTTCTCTCAAAAAACTCACTTTTGAATACTTTGAAACTTGTGTATAAATTATGACCCCTAGGCCTTTATTTATAGAGTTATGGAAAAGGAATCGTAATCCTAGTAGGATGCGAATTAATTGGAATTAGAATTCTACATGAATTCTACTTAATCAATTTATCCAATAGGAATAGACATTTAATCATACACTGACTCTTGCAGATTCAGGAATCTCGCATGAGCTCAAACTCACACACACACGGCAGCCACAAGGGCTGCCCACGCATGCGAGCAGCAGCCCACGCAGCGCGGCCCACGCATGCGTGGCCTTGTGCGCGCTGGGCTGTGGCGTGCGTGCTTGCTGGGCGATGGCCTGGCTTCGTGCTGGGCCTTCGTCCGGCAGGCCTCGTCCGATGCTAATTCGTACGATACGCTTCCGATTAAAATTCCATTTCCGGAATCTATTTCCGATACGAACAATATTCAATATTTCCGATTCTGGAATTAATTTCCGTTTCGAACAAATATTTAATATTTCCGTTTCCGGAATTATTTTCCGATTCCGGTAATATTTCCGATTCTGACAATATTTCCGTTTCCGGCAATATTTCCGATTCTGGTAATATTTCCATTTCCAATAATATTTTCCGATACGTACCATGTTTCCGTTTCCGGCAACATCTACGACTTGGATAATATTCATATTTCCGATACGATCCATATTTCCGTTTCCGGCAATATCATCGTTTCCGGAGTATTCATTTCTTGCCTGTGACGATCTTAGCTCCCACTGAAACCAAGATCCGTCGGTTCCGAATATTCATAGATGGAGTATTTAATGCCATTAAATACTTGATCCGTTTACGTACTATTTGTGTGACCCTACGGGTTCAGTCAAGAGTAAGCTGTGGATTAATATCATTAATTCCACTTGAACTGAAGCGGCCTCTAGCTAGGCATTCAGCTCACTTGATCTCACTGAATTATTAACTTGTTAATTAATACTGAACCGCATTTATTAGACTTAACATAGAATGCATACTTGGACCAAGGGCATTATTTCCTTCAGTCTCCCACTTGTCCTTAGGGACAAGTGTGCATTTCCTAATTCCTTTGTCGCTCGATGCTTGCTCTTGAACATAAGGTAAGAGTTGTCATCCTTATTATGTCCAGAGGTGTTCCTCGGTTTCAGAGTTCAACTGATCAAATAAACAGATAATCATAGCCTATGATTCATCCGAGCACGGCCATGCATTTCACAGTTTCTAGCTCTCCGAGTGGCCTTGTACAACTTTTAAGCATCTCATCCCGATTTATGGGAGGACAATCCCAATCTTGCGATCTTGAGATTAGACTTCGTTTGATAGGTGATTACCTGAGCGTTGCCTTTATAGCCTCCTTTTACGGTGCGACGGTTGGTCAACGTCAAAGCAACCAGTTCTCAAACAAGTAATCTCAAATCACTCAGGTATTGAGGATTTAGTGTCTAATAATTTAATGAAATTTACTTATGACAGACTTTCATCTCTTACAGTTAAGTTTCATAGGTCTTGTCCGATACTAGTCTTCCCAAAGTAAGTATCTATGCAAATGATTATGACATTGCCATGTCCACATAGTTCAAGAAACAGAACTACTAGTCATCTTGCATTCTAATCGTCTAACGTTTTCTATGCGTCCAATTTTATAGAAAACTCCGATTAGGGACCATTTTCAACCTTTTGACATTCAAGTTCACTTGATAGACATTTCTTAGTCACAGGACTGGTCCTGACAGTCTATCTTGAATATATCGTCAAATTTGAAGGGACTCATCATTTAATACTAAACCAAGATTAAATGGAATATGAAAATACATTTCATATATGATAAATGTTCAACCCAATGTTTTATAACCATGGGCCTCAAACCCATCTTCTAAAACAATTCATGGAATTCAAAGCTATGCTTGATTTCCAGTGCTACAACGTGAGTGTTGCTTCTCACTTGTTGCATAGGTTTAGTTATCATGCTTTGCCAATCTTAATATCCTTTTCATCGAATGTTCTTCGAGATATGATGATAAGATCTTTTCGAGTTTGTTTATTATGTGATCTAGTCTTTCTTACTTCGATGGTGGTTTTACTCATTTTGCAATGAAGAACCATCAAGTTAGCAGACGTTTTTCTTGCTTCAAGAGTGGTTCTACGCATTTTTCAATGAAGAACCATCAAGCCAGCAGATAAGTGATCTACCCAAGTTCAGTGAAGAACTTTAAACACCCCTGTTTTATTGCTTCTTAGGCAATAATTACTTTTACTTCAACTGTATAGGTTGCTAGTGATGCTTTGTTTGGATTTACCTATCCAGGCAGTTCATAGATATGTGGAAGATTCTCCAACTATATCTTAGAACATAGAAATTATTATTTTAATTTCCCACGCAACAACTCATGGTCTCCAATCCATGTTGCCATTTCAAAACACGATGCTCTATAGCTCGTCCTTATCAATGGTTAACTCCAAAGGGTCTTGCTTGATCCTTTGCCAGTGTTTATGCGTGTAGCATCAATATTTAGCATATCTTTATTTCCTTGAATCAAGAAGTAATCCTATGTACCTTTTTAAGTACCATAAGTTTTCTTGATCTCAATCTAGTTGATCTTCACTTAGATCAATAGAGATTGGTATATGTTCGTCATGCCTAAAGTCATACGATACGTTTTTGGCGATCCTCATATTATATCATACATGATAAATTCTTTTGCAGAATAATTCCCAATTGAATTCTATTCATGTAACTTTAGCTTATTCAATTTCAGCAGATACTGAATCCAGCTAAATTCTTTGACATATAATATAGGTTAAGAATCTCATTTAGACTCTTTGATGTTTAACTTAGTAAATGCTTATACATAGTTCAAACATTCTTTACTTAGATTTATTCACATGGGTCGAATATCTCCAATGGAGACTTTCGTGTTTGATTTAGTAAATGCCATTACTTAATCTAAAACAATATTATAAGATCTTTGTAAATAGATCTTAATACCCAATATGTACTAAGTTTCGCCATGGTCCATCATTGATGAATAATTTCAAATCTAAGTCATTAGCATTTGAGTGTTATTTCACAATAGAGAGATATGTGTGTGATACACATAGGACCATATAAGTTTTTATGTACTCCCACTAAACTTCTTATACATCTATAAGAATCATGTATATTTTATGAAACTAAAATGCTTATTAGCTTCACTTAAAATACAGTTCCAATTCCCAATTGCTTGCTTAAATCTGTACTTAGATTTTATGAGCTAGCTTTCCTTTTCAAGCATTTATTTGGATCCACAAATTCTATGACATGCCATGTACATATTATATTCCAACATTTGATTGAGGAATACGTTTTGTCATCCAATTGCCATATGTACCAATATGCAATTATTGCTTGAATTATAGACTTAAGCATTATGATTTTGCATGAGGTTTCAACACAATCCACGTCGTGAATTTGCTTGTAACTTTTAGCAACTAATCTAGCTTTGTGTGTGAACACAATTCATGTTTGATGGTTTTTATCCTTAAAACAAACTTGCAACCAATAGGTGTGAAACTATTCTTGCAAATCAACAAAATTTCAATTTTGTCATCAAAACATTGAGTATGTTTTATGGTCTCTCACCATTTAAAACATTTGAGTCTATATATGGCCTCTAACCATTTTAGGGAATCTAGGTTTCGTCATAGCTTTCTTACAAGTCATAAACTCATTAATCTACATGATAATAGTTTGACTGCAAGTTGTAGGTTTCTTCACTATCGAATAGAAGAATCTCATAGTTTCATTGACCAGAACTCTATGTTTCCTTACTATCTAATAGAAGAATCTCATAGTTCCAGTGACTTGAACTCTATGCCTACTTGGGTATAGAACATCAAACAATAGAATATCAACAGCCACTTGAAAGTCCTTTGAATATTCTGTTCTCCTTGAAGCACTTGTAAAGTCTTTTAAGAGATATCTATTCTTTAAAGCCACTTCTAAAGTCCTTAAAGAATAAGTTCGGATTTTCTGAAGTACTTCGAAAAGCCTCCGGAATGTCCGTTTATGTTTGTTGTTCGCCTCGAAAACTTTCGAGGTCTATTTTCTCCCACTTGTCATTTTGGAAACGAATCTCCAAAAGGACATTATTTCGAGCAAACAAACATTATGTTCTCAAAAATTCGTGGTAGAAACAATACCCTTGTGTCTCATTTGAATAAATCACAATGAAACATGTATCTATGCTTGGGCCTTAGTTTGTTGAATAACAAACACTAAGCTCCCACTGAGTTTAGGAACTCTTTAGATATATTATGAAAAGATATTCTGAAATTACTTTTCAATAGCTTTGACGAATTTGGTTTAGTTTGGTGGTAGTTGAGCATTTTGTTTTAGAAATTATAGGAAAAGTCTTTATGATTCATCATTGATCGAATCAAGTACTAATTGACTTCGATCATTCCAACGTAGATATGCCATATCTTATGGACCTAGATTGTGAACACACAATCATTGATGATCATATTTGGTCTCAAGTAATCATGAACATGATCTAACCTAGATCTTTATGATTTCTTGCCAAGTGGATTTTATACTTCTGAATCTTTGAACTAGCCAAACAGATTCAAACTTATATCACATTGAGTAAATAAACCTATATTCACTCAAATCCATGTGAAATAATAAAGTCATAAAATCTTTCTTTAGCTTTGAACTCTATTGTCTAGGCGTTCTAACAATAGTTCACATTTTTTTTGTTACTTTCAACAAGTAAGACTAGCTTGTCTTAAGTTGATCTAGAAATCAACCAACTTTCAAAAGTCCATTAAAATAGAGTTTTTGAATGTTAACTTGTTGATATGGTCTAAGCAACAATGTCAAAGATTAGTGGAACTCAAATCAAGGGGTTGATTTGAACCTTAGTAAAGTTCTTTAAAGAGTTGTTTGTTTTAATCAAGCATATTGACTCAACCTGTAATTGACCATTTCATTCAAATAAACAAACAACCATTGTTTTTGTTCTTCTGAATGTGAGTCTTTCTGTGTTTGAAGCAGAAATTTAGGTATGTTGATTATGGAACAAAATAGCCATTAAGTTCCAGCCTTTGAAAGGACTTAAAACAAACTAGATGACCCTACAACTAATGTAGCATTGCTATGCTTCATTTCCCACTTGTAGGTCATTAGTGTATCCTAACTTCCATTGTTTGAGTTATTACAAAGTAAGAACCTCAAGCGGTATATGATACCAAGGAAGTTTGATTGCTAGGTCACTTCTCTTTAAACATAAACTTATATGTAGAAACGGAATCGTAAATTCCTTTCATCGTTCCTCGTTTTCCTATTTCTTGTACCCTTTCTTATAGTCTTAAGAATTGAATTCTTTAGTGTTGACTTTTATACTTTGTTTAGACATGTCCAATGTCACCAACAAGGTTCTTTACCATTTATGTTGAATATTTTGTTTCAACTAGATGATCTTACCAGAAGCTTCTAAAGTTCTCTAAGCATCGATCTATTCGAATGTCTAGGGACTAGACTCATTCGAGAATTAAATGGACAAAGATATTAGGTTGTTAACCATTGGTAAAGCTGAGCGTATTAAACTCAATGCTTTATGATCTCAAAACTACAGTGTATTTTGAATTCACAAGCACCAATTGGTTTGCCATTCGATTTTGATATTCGAAAACAACCATAAAAGTCGCTATAAGAAACGTACATTTTAAATTGCTCACTTTCTCTCTTTTCCGTGAATCGTTCTTGGATTCACTACCAATCGAGGAAATTTACTGTTACCTTTCTAAAAGGATTTATTGCAGTGCAAGATATTTAATTATAAACAATAATTAAAACATACATTGAAGCATGCAAAGTCTAAACATTTATCATGAATAATAACTTGAAATTAAAGCAACCATGCAATTCAAACAAGTTATTAGCATTTTATTCGATTTTATTGTTCCGGCAGGTGTGAATAAAATGATTCCAAGATCCTAAAATCATTGAAGAACTAAGCACAGTTTGTCGACTTAATCCTAGAACATCTTAGGTAAGCAAAAGCCTTTTGCTAATAGTCTAGAAACTATTCTTGGTTGATAGGTACGTCTAAGAACTTATTAGGTAAACCTATCGAATTTGCCACGACATAAAAGGACTCCTTACTTATATCGTTGAGTTTCACCAAAACTAACATGTACTCACAATTATTTGTGTACCTTGCCCCTTTAGGACCAATAAGTAACACCTCGCTGAGCGAAAACTATTACTAGATTGATGTAAAGGATATCCAAGCAAGTGTATATTTTGGCATGGCACCTTTTAACTCAATTTTTAAGTTTGGAACTTAAGGCTCTTTCTATGTTGGTTAGATTTTAAGTGAACTAAAATCCTTAATCATGCAACATAATCAAGCTTTTGATCTCATGCATTTTAAGACATATTTAAAGCAATAAATAACTTAAAACATGCATAAGATATTTGTGATCTAGTATGGCCCGACTTCATCTTGAAGCTTTGACTTCAAAGTCCGTCTTGAAAATCTCCGTGGGAGGCACCATTTTCTTCAAATAGGATAAGTTATAACTAATTACAACTATTTGATGGTACGCAGACCATATTTGAATTGAAAAACAACTTTGGTACTTTAGACCAATTACATTCAAATTAATGGTACGCAGACCATATTTTCTATCCTATTTGGGCCATACTAGTCACTTCATAACCTGCAAAACAGTACATATACAATATATACCATTCACCCATTCATTATCATGAATGGCCCACATAGCTGGTTAGTTAAACACATTATGCATCACGTAAACATTTGCAGCAATTAATCAAGGGCACCAATAATCTACCAATTATTCAGTCCTTATTAATTCTAATCGAGTTGTTTTAACCTTAAGGATTTGTAGACCTAATCAAGAGTTTATGACTAAAAGCACTCCCACTCAAACCAATAAATTTATATGCTTTACTAATTTTAAACATAAAATTGTATTTCTAGTCTAACCGGAAACATACAAATTTAATTAAAATTTAAAGCTCATATAAATTTATAATTGAATCCAAAAATTTAATTTTAATTTCAGTCACATTTAAATTAATTTATGATTTTAATTTTAGTAAAATAATTAGAATAAATGCCATTTATTATAATTATAATATTCAAAATTAAAATCCAAGAAATTAATTTAAATTATTAATTTTAAAATCAATTAAAAATTACGTGAACTGAAATTTTCAAATTAAACATTCAAAACGATCTAATCGTAACGCAAACACCCTACGCGTTGCACGCCCATGGGCCGTACGCACACAGCCATTGCTGGCCATGTGCGCGCAGCCCATGCGCTCGTCGCATAGCTGCTGCTGTCCTATCGCAAGCCTCCGCACAGCGCCCCATCGCACGCAAGCTATCGCTCGCAGTGCGCGCGCGCGAGATCGCTCGCTGGGCGCGCTGTCGCTCGCTGGTGCGCGACATCGCTCGCTGGGCGGGCGACATCGCGCGCTGTGCGCGCGAGGCATCGCTCGCTGGCGCGAGCCATCGCTCGCTGGTGCGCGACATCGCTCGCTGGGCGCACGACATCGCGCGCTGTGCGCGCGAGTGATGCTGGGCGCAGCGCTCGTGGCACGCGAGCTTGCGCTCGCTGCGCGCGAGGCTGCGCGCACTTGTGCGAGGCAGCGCGCGCTGTGGCGCAGCTCGCTTGCTGCCCACACGCGACTGCCTTGGCTCGCCCCTCGCCCATGCCCATACGTTCATTGCTCGTGGCACACGACACAAGGCAGGGCTGCTGCCTTGTGCTCGTGCACTACGGCCTTGCTCATTGCATTCGTGCCGCACGGGCGACGAGCTCCCTTGCTCGTCGTCGCATGCCCGCATTATACAACACCCCTTAAGGGTAACACGAAGCGTCCATTGCTTCGTGCGTGCAAGTTATTTGAACGAATCGCATAAAATTTAAAATTTATATTTAAAATTAATGACGAATTAATAAATAATATTAATTTCATAATTTTAGGGCGAAAAATCGAAAATTTATTATCCAATTGATTTCCGATTGATATGGATTCAAGTCTAGGTCATAAAAATTTAAAATTTATCGTAAATTTACAATTTTTACGGTGGTTTTTAATCATAGGTTTCTAATTAAATTACAATTAATTATGAAAATCAAATTAATTCTAAATTATTCTAATTTTCAACAAATTAATCATAATTACAAATTAGATTGCATAATTAACAAGACTAGGCATTCAAACTTGTTAAACATATGCAGTAGGTCAATCAAAAATTCAAGATTTATCAACAGGAATCGCAAATATTTAATTTAACATCTTAAATTTACGAAATTTTGCATTCGAAAAACTAAAACCTTCGAAAAGTCATAGTTAGGCTTCGAATTTGAGAATTCTGGGTTCGGCAGAAAAATACTATTTTTGTCAAAATTTTAGAATGCCTTTTACATGCGGAATTGACACAAAAATCACTCAATTCGGATGAGTAATGAAGAAACTGCCGAAAAACTGCGTACGTATAATTAAATAAACGCAATTTGCAACTAATTAACAATTACGAAAATTAATCACCCCTTTTAATTCTTGCAAATTTGTAATATTTAACCATGTTCATGCAATTTAGATTATGAAAATAATAAGGGGCTCGTGATACCACTGTTAGGTTATGATACATATGACATTACATAGATCATGCGGAAACAACCATTAACCCAGGAAACATATTATTTACACATAATCATTTAGCATAGTTTAGATGCATACTCTTTGTTGCGTGCCTTCCCTAGCTGCGCCCGAACCGAACAAGAACAAGTCTTTTAGGACTCCAAGTGTCGTCCCTCCGTAGAAAGTCCACAGCACGTCCGGATCCGCCTTAAGATTGACCAACTAGAATCGCCCTTAAGGTACTCAGAAAATTCGGCACTTTTGGGGCAAGATGGGTGTTTGAATTTTCTCTCAAAAAACTCACTTTTGAATACTTTGAAACTTGTGTATAAATTATGACCCCTAGGCCTTTATTTATAGAGTTATGGAAAAGGAATCGTAATCCTAGTAGGATGCGAATTAATTGGAATTAGAATTCTACATGAATTCTACTTAATCAATTTATCCAATAGGAATAGACATTTAATCATACACTGACTCTTGCAGATTCAGGAATCTCGCATGAGCTCAAACTCACACACACACGGCAGCCACAAGGGCTGCCCACGCATGCGAGCAGCAGCCCACGCAGCGCGGCCCACGCATGCGTGGCCTTGTGCGCGCTGGGCTGTGGCGTGCGTGCTTGCTGGGCGATGGCCTGGCTTCGTGCTGGGCCTTCGTCCGGCAGGCCTCGTCCGATGCTAATTCGTACGATACGCTTCCGATTAAAATTCCATTTCCGGAATCTATTTCCGATACGAACAATATTCAATATTTCCGATTCTGGAATTAATTTCCGTTTCGAACAAATATTTAATATTTCCGTTTCCGGAATTATTTTCCGATTCCGGTAATATTTCCGATTCTGACAATATTTCCGTTTCCGGCAATATTTCCGATTCTGGTAATATTTCCATTTCCAATAATATTTTCCGATACGTACCATGTTTCCGTTTCCGGCAACATCTACGACTTGGATAATATTCATATTTCCGATACGATCCATATTTCCGTTTCCGGCAATATCATCGTTTCCGGAGTATTCATTTCTTGCCTGTGACGATCTTAGCTCCCACTGAAACCAAGATCCGTCGGTTCCGAATATTCATAGATGGAGTATTTAATGCCATTAAATACTTGATCCGTTTACGTACTATTTGTGTGACCCTACGGGTTCAGTCAAGAGTAAGCTGTGGATTAATATCATTAATTCCACTTGAACTGAAGCGGCCTCTAGCTAGGCATTCAGCTCACTTGATCTCACTGAATTATTAACTTGTTAATTAATACTGAACCGCATTTATTAGACTTAACATAGAATGCATACTTGGACCAAGGGCATTATTTCCTTCAGTTCTTGGGGCTCATTAATCCCTCGACCAACTCAGGGTGTATCACCTAGCCCACAAAGGGAAACGTTGTTTGACGTAGGATAATTATTCACCACCACGTAATGAACTATCTCCTCGACCGAATTATACTACTTAGTATATGAGGGGATCGGCTCAAATAAAGGTTCCACAACATACCGTACGATCCCCCATATAGTCAAAGAAACCGCTCCTTGACGAACCCTCGACAAAGAGAGGCTCAAACCCCTTAGCGAATCCTCGACAGAGCGGGGGAAGGGTCCTCGGCCGAATGGTGCCACGCGAGCGTGAGGGAGATCCCTCGACAAGAGGAGGCCCAAATAGTCTTCCCTCGTTTGGCATGCCCCTCGACCAAGCCCAACTCAAAACATGGGTTGTTCCTCGACCTCACGCTGCTTTAAGCCCGTATTGTAACACCAAAAAATACAAGGGAACATGCCCACGCTATGACACTAAGAAACTCGGCGCTCGAAAACAAGGGAAGGTTCCTCGACCGAGGAACCCCGCTCTCCTAAAGAGAGAGCTCCTCGACACAAGGCGATCCAAACACGCCCCTCGACCGAACAAGACGTTCATCGACCGAGCCAAACACTCATAACACACGCTCCTCGGCCGAGTGTCATTGTATAGACCACCCAAACCGCCGATGAAGGGCGTAGCTATATGCTCCTCGACCAACCAATATCACCTAAACATGGGATAAATTACCCAACCAAGAGTTCCTACCCAAAGTTCCTCGACGTTAAGCAAACCAATCCAATTAAGCAACTTCCTCGACAAACGGCTCCCTCGAGCAACCCAGTCAAGGTCCCTCGACCGAACCCGAGAAATTCCTCGACCAAATGAGCCCTCAAGAAAAGAGGTCCTCGACTGAAGCTACCGCGTGGGCCTGTGATCTTCCTCGATAACGCAGGCGTTAATCGGTTCCTCGACCGAGGGTGACCACGTTCCTAAGCCAGAATATCGCTCCAACGCTCCTAAGCCGAGGAACTCATCTTATGTTCCTCAACCGGCCCATATCGCGCGAGCCCAAAGGGAAGTCCCTCGACAAGGGAGCTCCTCGACCCACCAATGCCACACTAGCACAAAAATCCATCTCAATGGAATACAAGATGGGTCCCTCGGCTGCTCATCTCAACCAAACACAAGAGGGGTTCCTCGGTTGGTCATCTCAACCGAACACAAGACGTTGTAATCCCCCGTAATTTTATACATTTTGTTTATATATTTTAACGTATATTTAATATATTTAATATACATATTTAAAAATAATTTACGGATTTTAGAAATAAATATGTAATTAAAATATAATTATTTTATTTCATTTGGAATACTTTTAATGATTTACGAAAACAAAATGCATTTTCGGATTTTACGTCAAAACGAATTCGAATTACGAAATCACGTTCGATTGAAATTAGAAATTTGGATTCTAACAACTTAAATCGCCCAATTGGGAAAAGCCCAAACCAAAAAATAAAGACAAAACCCAAACCAATACTCCCTTTCTCTTTTCTAATTCACGTACAAACCAACTACAAACCAAAACCCTCCATCCTCCTTCAACCTCACGTAAAACACCAAACATTCATCCTCTCTCCTCAACCGTTTCTCTCTCCCGCCTTCACTGCTCCCTGCCCAGCCGCCGCACCACCCGCGACAGCAACCCAGCCGACCACCACGAGCACGGTAATTCTTCTCCTCCTCCTTCGATTCTCTTTCTTTTCCTTTTTTCGTTCTTCCTTACGTTTTCTCTCCTCCTTAATACTTTGTCTTCTTGCACAGCCACCAAGGTCGCCGGACCACGTCGTTGTCCTCACCGGTAAGCCACCGCTTCATCTCCCCGTCGTTCCCTTCTTTTGTTTCGTTCTTTATTTCCGTCCTCCCTCAATTTCGTTCTCTTCCTTTTTCTGTTTCGTTCATGGCTCACTCGTGCTTTGTTGTGCCGGCAGCAACCTCTGGTCGCAGCCACCTCGCCTAGACGCGCCACCCTGTCCGCCGGCCAGCACTCCCCTCTCCCTCTTGAATTGGTTCTTTCTTAAACCCTAAGTAACTAATTATTTTAATTAATTATATTTGTTAATTTAAATTATGTTCTTGATATTAAATTTATAATTTTTATGGTTTGAACATAATTTTCAGATTCGGGTTGAGATTATAAACCAATTAATTTTCAGTTTTGGTTAATTAATTAAAAATTAAGTTAGGGCTTATTCATGATTTATTAATTTGAATTATGTTTTCTTGAATTAAAGTTATGGGTTTTGTGATTTAAATTATAAATTTCAGATTATGCAAATTATATAATAAAGTTATTAATTTTCAGAATATCAAATTACTTTGAAATATTAATTTTGATTGTTTAACGTATGAAATTCAAGGTTTTTATGATTATAAATCATGGTAGGTTGAGTATGGATTATTGAAGTTGTTGTTTTGAGATACTAGTAACGTAGATTGACTTTGGTGAAGCTTTTAAATGAATTTATATTGCTGAAAATTTAAAGTACGATGTTTGCAAAAAGTTTTCAACGAATTTCAATCACCAGTTCAATAATTATGATGCTAGGAAATCAAATGTTTAAGTTTTGATATTGGGGAAGGTTCTAAATATGCTTAGGATGCATTTAGAATGCTTTATTATGGTTGTCAATGATTAGAAATTGATTGGGATTATTTGTTGGTTGTTTTAGGCGGAGAATTCTCTTTAGGCGACTTTTGAAAGTGTTAAAGTGGCCTATCAGTTTGTTTACACAAAAGGTGCGTACATACCTGTGTGCTTGGAATGTGTGCTACTTGTTGAAACCATGTTGAATTTGTTGGTGAACTTGGTTGTGTTGAGATTGATGTTGAACTTGGTTATGTTGATATTATTGACGAACTTGGTTATGTTGAAATTGCATGTTTAATACTGTTGGACGGACATATTGAACTTATATTGCATTATGAGAATTGTAACATGTTAGTATGCATGATTGATACAAACATGTTGGTTGGTAACACTAGATTATTCTATACATGTTAGTTTGGATCGATTGATTGTTGTTCCCTTTTTAGCTTTTCGCTACTTTATGTTTAGTAAGTTGAAACTTTATACCCATATACAGGGTGTAATCCCCCGTAAATTTATAAATTTTATTAATATATTTTAACGTATATTATTTATATTTAAATAGAATTTATGAATTTTAGTAATAAAAATATAATTAACGTACATTTATTTTATTTTAAGTACGTTCTAAATATTTAACGATTTTTGAACTTTATTATATTTATATATTTAATGCATATTTAATTTTATTTAAATATATTCTAAATATTTTAACGTTTGTGCAATCAAGAATAATTTTAGAATTTTATGTTGAAAAGAATTTGAATTAGGAAAACTCGTTGAATTCGGAAAAACCATCCTATTCGGTTTGACTCAAATACTCAAATCCTAAAACTAAATCCTAATGCTAGCCCAATTGGGTAAAGCCCAAATAATATGACCCAAAACATGTTACTCCTTTCCTCTCTTCCAATATTACGTAAAAACAAAATCAACAAAACTTTTCTCCCTATTCACGTGAACCACAAAACCCTCTCAAGCCTCTTGTTGCTACTGTTCAGCCGCCACCCTGAACCCTCGCCGGCGACCACCGCCGTCCGCCCGCGCCGCCAGTAAGCCAATCCCTCCTCATCTCCTCCGTCGTCTCTTCCTCCCTCTCTGTTTTCGTCCTTCCTCTCAGCCCTTCGTTGTTGCGCAGCAACACCGCAAGCCACGCCCTGTCACCGCCAGCAACCGCTCCAGCCTCAGCCGCCGGCCGCCGCCACTACAAGCCGGACCACCGCCGTCGCCGCTCACGGTAGTCCCTTCTCCTCTTGCTCGTTCTTTTCTCACGCTGCTATTTCTTGCTCTCCTCCTCAATTGCCTTTCTGTTTCACACAGTTCTCTGCGAGTCTCACCACCACCCAGCATCACGACGACAGCCGTCGCACTGCCGCCCAGTCGATCCGCTCCGTCGCGCTGCCCTACCCGCCGGCCAGCACCTCCCCTCTCTTCCTTTTTTTGGTTATTTCTTAAACCCTAAGTAACTAATTATTTTAATTTTGTTTATTAAATTAATTTATGTTTCTTGAATTAAATTTATAATTTTTATGATTAAGTTATGAAATTTCAGATTATATGTTGTTGAAACTAATTTAATTATTTTCAGATTTGTTAATTACGTTAAGTTAGGGGTTTTAATGGAGTTTTAATAATTTGATTCATGTTTCTTGAATATAAATTATAAGTTTTATGATTAAGTTAGATTTTCAGATTATATATTATGTTTAATTAATAATTTAACTTTCAGATTACATAATTGAATTGAAATAAGAGTTTTTAATTATTAAAGTGTGAATTTTTAAGGTTTTAATGATTTAAATCATAATAGAATGACTATATATTATTAAAGCTATTATTTTTAAGATTTTAAGAACGTGGATTATGTTTTGTGGACGTTTGAAATTATTTTATATTGCTGGAAATTTTAAAAAGGAACGTTTGTTGGAGTTTATGATAATTAGGGATCGTTAGGGAATTAATCACTATTCTAGGAAGTTAATTAATTAAGTTTCGATATTGGGGAATGTTCTAAATATGTTTAGGATGTGTTTAGAGTACGTTAGTGTTGCTGTAAATTATTAGGAATTGATTTGGGTACGTTTCTTGATTATTTTAGGCGGAGAATTCTTTGTGGGCGACTTTTGAATTCGTTAAAGTGGCCTATCAGTTTGTTTACACAAGGTACGTACATACCGTGTGCTTGGATGTGTGTTGTATTGAGAATATGATGAATATATTTATGAACTTGTTTATGTTGGAATTTCATGTTCAATGTCGTTGAATTAATGCGTTGAGCATAGAACTTTATTTATAAGAATTGAATCAGGTTAGCATGGAATATTGATGCAAGCATGTTGGTTTTGTGGAACTTGATATTATTTAATATTGGTTTAGATCTTTATTGATCGTTGTTCCTCTTTAGATTTTCACTACTTTATAAGGGCCGAGGACCTTGTTTGGTAGTTGAACCTTATACCTAATAAAGGTTTTTAAATATGGATAAAGGAAGGATTAAAATGGTTGGAATTGGCTCTTGGTCGAACGTTGTGATCACTTGTTTAATTCAAAGATAAAAGAAGTTGTGTTTACTTGTTGAATATAATATTTATGTTTGATGAGTCATAACCAAGTATTAAAAGTTAAGTCATGTAAAGTGAAAATGAGTAGCAATAGCTTTAGACTGTGCACGTCTAAAGTGACGGACAATCAGGAGTTGGGGTCATGGGTAGCCTATGACTTTTTCTGGGGCCGGATTGATCACCGGTTCTATTTTTATTTAAAAGTCCCTCGATATCGCAGGTCATTGGGGTTTACGGAGTCGCGCCCGTACCTCGTCTTCCTTAGTGAAGAAGAAGAAGTTTCTAGTAGCAACTCGGTCCATTGACTATTTCAATTAAAATAATGTTATTGTTGTAAAAGTCTAGTCCAGTGTAGCCTAGCCTAGTAAAGTGTTGTCGTCAAATTAACATGTTTTGTCTACCCTTACTCGTGTTTTATTAGTACCATGTTAGGTGTGTTCGTTCAACAGTATCATGTTAGGATTATTATTGTTTTAGTATGTAGTACTCAGCTTTGCTGATTACGTGCTTTTGCTTGTGCATGTTGATCATGGCTATGCCTTATTGATCCTGTGATGACCCAATCTTTGGTGAGCAGTCTCTAAGGATCAATAAGCATTGTCCATCTGCAGGTTTGAAGATGTTGCATCATTGGGATCGGGAATAGAGAGCTTGTATTTAGTTTTGATTTGCTAAGTTAACTTGGGTTTGTTAATTGGGACTTTAAACTTGTCGTACTATTTATATTTCCTTATTTTCGTTGGATGATTTTTGGGGACTAAATCTGTAATCGATTATTTATAAACCTAAAGTTAGTTTTATGTTTTCCGCTGCAAAATTCTGAATAAGCCGTTACGTTTTCACACGGGCGATAATGCCTTGATAATTCTCTACGTTTTATATTAAAAGATTATTTTAGAAAAGAGAGAATTGTCGGGGTGTTACAAAGTGGTATCTAGAAGCTAAGGTTTTACTTTAATAAATTTTTAGGCGCCTAACTATCTAGTTATTTAAAATAAATTTCTTAAAAATCGAGATTCTACGTATTATAGTGTTCAAAAATTGGTACTTTTTTTTTGGGGGGCCGATTTCCTTTTATCTTGTTTGAAAGTATACGATATTCCTTATTTACGTTCGAAATCAAATTATTTTTCAAAGTTAAAGTGATACTTTCGACATTTTATTTTTCTTATTATTTATTATTCAAACAAATAAATAAAAATAATATGAATACATTTTTTTTAAAAAAGGAGTTCAATTTTTTTTTTTTAATTGTTTCAAAAGTTAGAATTCGTTAGTTAGGAAATATAAAATCTTTTTCGAATTATTAACTTTATTTTCGAATTTATTCGCTACGCATTTCCTTAATTCATTTTACTTTATTTATTTTATATTTTTATTTATGTTATTATTCTATGTTATAATTTTATTATATTTTCGTTCTTTTATTTCGTTATATAAACGATTCTAATGCTTTAGTTTATGAGAGATGGGTAGTATAAGAAGGGCATATAAGATAGAATTATATGTGCATTAGTAGCTAGTCAATGATAAGAAATTGATTGTTATGTATGTGCATGTGCTAATTGTTTAAGTGTTACATTTACAAGTGCATAAAGAATTGTTTGATTCCACCAAACTTATCGATTACTGAACCTTGTTTATGTTTTGGCTGGAAAATCGTTAGTGAGACCTTGAATTGTTTATTTCAGGAATAAAATGTTTCTTTCCAAGTATACCAATATAGGATCCTTCGAGAAACTTGATATAGAAACCCCAGATATTTACGTGAAGAAAATTGTGTTTGGATGTGAATATTATGCTAAAGTTCAAGGGCAACCTATCTTAATGAGAAAGGATATCATAGCAGCCACTATCATTAATTGCTTACCTAACAAATTTCCATACCTAGAACTCAAGGAAAAGTTTAAAGACATGCATTCTGATAATGGAACTCCAAACTTGGCTAAGTATGGGACTTGGGATAGTAGATGGAAATATGATTCAGAAATTCTGACCACCATTATTGAAGCAGCAGAAAGTGGGTTTAGAGACGGTAAAATCGTAGGGAGTCATGTTGGGGATTCAGTTACAGAAGAACCTATGGGAATTAGTGTAAATAATAACCTAGAGGAAAATGATGTAGCGGTGGAGAATGAGAATGTAGGTGTTGAGGCAGAGAATCCTAACTCAGCGGCTCATGAGCCAACCATTGAGATCTCTAGTGATTCGGATGCAGATCTCGAAAGTGAACAGGAGATGGCAAGTGAGCCTAATCAAGATGAAGACATGGGTGAAGATGCAAACCCTGAGGAAGACCTCGATGAAGACCCTGAAGAAGAGTTCGATGATCTTGAGACCTAAATTTCACTCCGCAAGTTTCAGGAGCAATGGAAAGGCAAAAGGCCACAAATATTTTGAAGTCATAAATAGTTAATTAGCACTTTTATGTTTTAAAGAATAAGTAGCAAAGCTACAACTGTTTAAGGCTTAAGTTTATTGAAGTTTGAAATATTCTTTATTATTTTCAAGGATGTAATAAATCTCTATGGGGTTAGCAATAAAAGTTAAAGTTTTCAAGGAATTGTTCTTTATTCTATTTTGAGGATTCCATAATACCCCAACCTCTAGGTAGTACGTCGTGGATTAATCTTCCTATTGGTTGCATACTCAGTGTGAATTGTGGATCAATTCAATTGCCACAAAAATATTAAATGATTTGAGTACATAAAGGAAGTGAGGGCCAATCTAGACCCTCATGACCAATATGATTCAAAATGTTATGCCTTATGTGCAGTGTGTAAACGTCTTTCGTGAATTATTGAGAATGATTATTTTTCAATGATTATTGCATCTTGTAGACGATCGTTGCACCTTCGTAAACGATTGTCGTGCCTTCGTAAATGATGTGTATTAATGTGGACATTGTTGGTTGAGGCGATCTTTATGGTCAATTCAAGTATTAAATTGTATGGGATAGCGTATAAGTGATGTTTCAAACCTAAAGTAGAATATACTAATTGCAGGTCGCGTTCTAGAATGGCCAACAACAATGATCTAGCTGCTGCGATTCGCCTCTTGGCGGAAAAGCTAACCCAAGAGAGAACTGAGCGCCCCGACTCTGCAGGGGATATGTTTGAAAGACTTTCTAAGGTTAAGCCACCGTATTTCAAGGGGCAAGCCGACCCAACCTTTCTGGAAAACTGGATTAGGGAGTTTGAGAAACTATTTGAGGCTGTGAGTTTCCCTGAGAGTATGAGAGTAAGTCAAGCTGTCCTTTACCTGAAAGATGAGGCCGACCTTTGGTGGAAGGAAAATGGAAATAGACTAAGTGCTGTTGCGGGATTCAATTGGGATTCATTCATAGTTGCCTTGAGGGGGAAGTTTTATCCTCCTTTTATGAGAAAGCAGAAAGCGCAGGAGTTCATCAACCTTAGGACGGGGAATATGACTATTGCTGAATACTATAGCAAGTTTATAGCTTTGTCGAGGTTTGCACCTGAGGTTGTAGCTACTGAGGAGCTGAAAGCTCAAAGGTTCGAGCAAGGGCTAACTGATGAAATTCAACTGGGATTAGGTGGAGAAACCTTTACATCCTTGGACATAGTGTATGGGAGAGCTGCTCATATTTATGGTCTGCAGTCTAGAAGGGACAAGAAAACTGTGGTAATTGGGGAAAAGAGAAAAGATTTTAATACTGGGGGTAACCAAGAAAACTTTAAAAGGAATAGAAACGGAAATGGGAATGGAAATGGAAATTTCCAAGGAGGAAACAATCAGGGGAACCACAACAACTCGAACCAATCTAAGAGAGTGCATCATTGCAAAATGTGCAGTAACAATCACCCTGGTAAGAACTGCAAAGGAGAATTAGTGACCTGCAACTATTGTCAGAGAAGGGGGCATAGGGAGTATGAGTGCTTCACTAAGCACAGAAAGGAACAAAATAATAATGGAGGTGGAAACCAAGTGAGGTTTAACCAGTCTGGAGGTCAAAATTCAAAGCCTGGAGGGGCACAAAACAATCAAGAGAACTATAATAAGCCTGCAAACGATAACAACAACCCGAATAAGGCTCCAGGAAAGTTGTACATGATGAATCAGAATGAGGATGAACGATCTGCCGATATGGATTCTGGTACTTTTCTATTAACTCCGCGCAAGTCAAGCATTATTTAATTCGTGGTGACTTGTTCTTTTGTTTCGTCATCTGTTGTGAAAAGTCTAAAGTGAGTAGTTTTAGTGAAATAGGAATTTTGAGGATAGAATTCGTCGAAAGAAAATTTTAGTTAGCTATTCCCTGAGGTGAGTTACGAGGGCGTAACTCGTTTTCTTTAAGGGGGGTAGAATGCGATAGAAATTCGCGCTTTTTACCTATTTTATGGAATTTTTATGCATTTTATTGCTTATTTTAGCAAATTTTACAAGTTAATGCAAAGCAAATAGATTCTCCGCATAAGAAAAGGTGTTCATGAGTAACACAAATAGCTTTGAGTTGGCAAAAGAGTGCACATCGGTGGCACAAGTACTTCTCTAGTAAGAATAAGTTAAAAGCTTTTGGGAAAAATGCGGGAAATTTCGTGTCAAGTTTCGGGACGAAACTTCTTTTAAGAGGGGTAGATTGTAATCCCCCGTAAATTTATAAATTTTATTAATATATTTTAACGTATATTATTTATATTTAAATAGAATTTATGAATTTTAGTAATAAAAATATAATTAACGTACATTTATTTTATTTTAAGTACGTTCTAAATATTTAACGATTTTTGAACTTTATTATATTTATATATTTAATGCATATTTAATTTTATTTAAATATATTCTAAATATTTTAACGTTTGTGCAATCAAGAATAATTTTAGAATTTTATGTTGAAAAGAATTTGAATTAGGAAAACTCGTTGAATTCGGAAAAACCATCCTATTCGGTTTGACTCAAATACTCAAATCCTAAAACTAAATCCTAATGCTAGCCCAATTGGGTAAAGCCCAAATAATATGACCCAAAACATGTTACTCCTTTCCTCTCTTCCAATATTACGTAAAAACAAAATCAACAAAACTTTTCTCCCTATTCACGTGAACCACAAAACCCTCTCAAGCCTCTTGTTGCTACTGTTCAGCCGCCACCCTGAACCCTCGCCGGCGACCACCGCCGTCCGCCCGCGCCGCCAGTAAGCCAATCCCTCCTCATCTCCTCCGTCGTCTCTTCCTCCCTCTCTGTTTTCGTCCTTCCTCTCAGCCCTTCGTTGTTGCGCAGCAACACCGCAAGCCACGCCCTGTCACCGCCAGCAACCGCTCCAGCCTCAGCCGCCGGCCGCCGCCACTACAAGCCGGACCACCGCCGTCGCCGCTCACGGTAGTCCCTTCTCCTCTTGCTCGTTCTTTTCTCACGCTGCTATTTCTTGCTCTCCTCCTCAATTGCCTTTCTGTTTCACACAGTTCTCTGCGAGTCTCACCACCACCCAGCATCACGACGACAGCCGTCGCACTGCCGCCCAGTCGATCCGCTCCGTCGCGCTGCCCTACCCGCCGGCCAGCACCTCCCCTCTCTTCCTTTTTTTGGTTATTTCTTAAACCCTAAGTAACTAATTATTTTAATTTTGTTTATTAAATTAATTTATGTTTCTTGAATTAAATTTATAATTTTTATGATTAAGTTATGAAATTTCAGATTATATGTTGTTGAAACTAATTTAATTATTTTCAGATTTGTTAATTACGTTAAGTTAGGGGTTTTAATGGAGTTTTAATAATTTGATTCATGTTTCTTGAATATAAATTATAAGTTTTATGATTAAGTTAGATTTTCAGATTATATATTATGTTTAATTAATAATTTAACTTTCAGATTACATAATTGAATTGAAATAAGAGTTTTTAATTATTAAAGTGTGAATTTTTAAGGTTTTAATGATTTAAATCATAATAGAATGACTATATATTATTAAAGCTATTATTTTTAAGATTTTAAGAACGTGGATTATGTTTTGTGGACGTTTGAAATTATTTTATATTGCTGGAAATTTTAAAAAGGAACGTTTGTTGGAGTTTATGATAATTAGGGATCGTTAGGGAATTAATCACTATTCTAGGAAGTTAATTAATTAAGTTTCGATATTGGGGAATGTTCTAAATATGTTTAGGATGTGTTTAGAGTACGTTAGTGTTGCTGTAAATTATTAGGAATTGATTTGGGTACGTTTCTTGATTATTTTAGGCGGAGAATTCTTTGTGGGCGACTTTTGAATTCGTTAAAGTGGCCTATCAGTTTGTTTACACAAGGTACGTACATACCGTGTGCTTGGATGTGTGTTGTATTGAGAATATGATGAATATATTTATGAACTTGTTTATGTTGGAATTTCATGTTCAATGTCGTTGAATTAATGCGTTGAGCATAGAACTTTATTTATAAGAATTGAATCAGGTTAGCATGGAATATTGATGCAAGCATGTTGGTTTTGTGGAACTTGATATTATTTAATATTGGTTTAGATCTTTATTGATCGTTGTTCCTCTTTAGATTTTCACTACTTTATAAGGGCCGAGGACCTTGTTTGGTAGTTGAACCTTATACCTAATAAAGGTTTTTAAATATGGATAAAGGAAGGATTAAAATGGTTGGAATTTGCTCTTGGTCGAACGTTGTGATCACTTGTTTAATTCAAAGATAAAAGAAGTTGTGTTTACTTGTTGAATATAATATTTATGTTTGATGAGTCATAACCAAGTATTAAAAGTTAAGTCATGTAAAGTGAAAATGAGTAGCAATAGCTTTAGACTGTGCACGTCTAAAGTGACGGACAATCAGGAGTTGGGGTCATGGGTAGCCTATGACTTTTTCTGGGGCCGGATTGATCACCGGTTCTATTTTTATTTAAAAGTCCCTCGATATCGCAGGTCATTGGGGTTTACGGAGTCGCGCCCGTACCTCGTCTTCCTTAGTGAAGAAGAAGAAGTTTCTAGTAGCAACTCGGTCCATTGACTATTTCAATTAAAATAATGTTATTGTTGTAAAAGTCTAGTCCAGTGTAGCCTAGCCTAGTAAAGTGTTGTCGTCAAATTAACATGTTTTGTCTACCCTTACTCGTGTTTTATTAGTACCATGTTAGGTGTGTTCGTTCAACAGTATCATGTTAGGATTATTATTGTTTTAGTATGTAGTACTCAGCTTTGCTGATTACGTGCTTTTGCTTGTGCATGTTGATCATGGCTATGCCTTATTGATCCTGTGAAGACCCAATATTTGGTGAGCAGTCTCTAAGGATCAATAAGCATTGTCCATCTGCAGGTTTGAAGATGTTGCATCATTGGGATCGGGAATAGAGAGCTTGTATTTAGTTTTGATTTGCTAAGTTAACTTGGGTTTGTTAATTGGGACTTTAAACTTGTCGTACTATTTATATTTCCTTATTTTCGTTGGATGATTTTTGGGGACTAAATCTGTAATCGATTATTTATAAACCTAAAGTTAGTTTTATGTTTTCCGCTGCAAAATTCTGAATAAGCCGTTACGTTTTCACACGGGCGATAATGCCTTGATAATTCTCTACGTTTTATATTAAAAGATTATTTTAGAAAAGAGAGAATTGTCGGGGTGTTACACAGGGGTTGATCATGGTTAAAGGAAAGGTTGGATAAATTGGAATGAATCTTGATTGATGCCTTTATGATCACTTACTGAATTCCAAGATAAAAACAGTTGTGAACAAATGTGGATTGTATGCCTTATGTGATTGTGGAGTCATAACAGAGTCTCAATTTGTAAATCATGTAAAGTGAAACTGAGTAGCAATAGCTTTAGACTGTGCACGTCTAAAGTGACGGACAAACAGGAGTTGGGGTTCATGGTGGTAGCCCATGGCCTTTTCTGGGACCGGATTGATCACCGTGTTCTACTTTTATTAAAACGTTCCTCGATATCGCAGGTCACTGAGGTACGGAGTCGCTCCCGTACCTCGTCTTCCTTAGTGAAGACTTCTGGATGGACAATTCGGTCCATTGTCTATTTCAACTAAAATAATATTATTGTTATAAGTCTAGCCTAGTCTAGTCTAGTCAAGTATGATCGTCAAATTATCATGTTTTGTCTGCCGTTATTCATGTTCATTAGTATCATGTTAGGATTGTTCGTTCATTAGTATCATATTAGGGTTGTTCGTTTAATAGTATCATGTTAGGATTATTATTGTTTTAGTATGTAGTACTCAGCTTTGCTGATTACGTGCTTTGTTTGTGTGTGTTGATCATGGCTATGCCTTATTGATCCTGTGATGACCCATCTTTGGTGAGCAGTCTCTAAGGATCAATAAGCGTTGCCCATCTACAGGTTTGAAGATGATGCATCATTGGGATCGGGATTAGAGAGCTTGTAGTTATATTTGTTTTATTAAGTGATTTGGTTTGTTAAATTGGATTTGAAATTTGTCGTACTATTCGTATTTCCTTATTTCCGTTAATTGGTTTTTGGACTTAATATGTAATCGATTATTTATGAACCTAAAAGGTAGTTTTATGTTTTCCGCTGCAAAATTCTGAATAAGCCGTTACGTTTTCACACGGGCGATAATACTTTGATAATTCTCTATAGTTATATTTATAAAAGGTTTATTTTAGAAAAAGGGAATTGTCGGGGTGTTACAGACGTGTTCCTCGACAAGACAAGAACCAAGAGCCAGTCCTTGGCAGAAACACTCCTCGACCGAACGACCCCTCCGTTGACACATAATGAGGCAAGGCGGTTCCTCGACGCTAATATAAACAAAGGAGAAAAACAAGGCCTACTCCGTACGAGATCCGCTCAACACACGACATACCGAAGACGCAATCTCCTGTGTCGAGCGTGGGGCTAATTGTTTGGGCCCATATACATGGCCAGCCCAATCTGATATAAAAGACCAAAATGCCCCTGAGGTCTCCATATACAAGGACAGCTGTTCATTAGAAGTAGACATAATTAAATAATTACCCCCGTGTAATCATATAAATACTCTGTTGTAATCATTAAAAAGATCTATCTAATCATTACCTAAAAAAGCAAATCAGTCACTCTCTCTCTAGTTCTTCTCACTTAACAACGGCTTATCTGATTTTAATTATCATACGAAGGTTCCTCAGACACATTCAGGGACTGTCTAAAAACGGTAACGCAGGTGGTTGGATATAAGGAAATCACGGTCAAGTACGTCCTCGGTTAAGCTAATTCTCAAGTTAATATATTTATAGTTTCTCCGTTTCTCCGGCAGAAACATATGTAAAGTTTCAATGCATTTGTAACCAATCAAAATTCAATATTGAAAGGGTTACCAACCCTTAGGGTCACTCTATCATTGTCCGAGTTTTCTCTCTTTAGGCTCATGTGATGATCTTTTTGGGCTTACTAAGGAAGTCAAAGGGGTTGACTTCTTTATGAATTAGGAGAGCAGAATTTTCTGGAGTAGTTAGAACAAAAACACACGCACAAAACAGAGGAAAAGGCAGAGAGTTTGTGAGCTTCCTCCCTCTTGCAGATGTTGCTGTTTTTCCTTCTGATCGAGACCCAAACGAACTCCGATCGAAGCCAAATTTGGACACGACGTTCCTTTCATCCCCACCTCCATATCCAACGGTCAGATTGTCATTTTGTGCTCTCTAAGTAGGTATTTCGTTTTCAGCCCTAATCTTCACTTTGCTTATTGTTGATTAGTAGAAGGGTGGGGAGTAAATAGGTCTGGAGGTCCCTAAACTTTGCCAAAAGGAGCAGTTAGGTCCCTCAAGTTTCAAAAGGAGCATTTAGGTCCCTCAAAATGGATGGAAAACGCTGCTTTTTGTTTTCCGTCACTAACGGTCGTTAAAATTCAATTAAATTAAAAGGAAACTAAATAAAAGGCACTAAACGACAAAAAAAACAGTTACATTTACCATTTACCAATAATTAAATAAAGGGAAATTCATTTCAGTTAGCTTTTTACAAAAATATAGCCGTTGAGGCTCTCAAAAAACAGAGTATTTAACATTCCATGCACAACAAAACAACAATAAAACACTTAAAAAAAAATTCTTTCTTCTCCATCTTCTGCTCTGTGTTTTTTCTCTGTTGCTCCACCATAGCTGACTCTTCTCAACAAAAAGGTATTTTTCTGCCATTTTTTTTAAAATCTTAAGTTAGCTTATTTTAACAATAATTAACATATTTAGGAAATAATTATTAAAACGTAATTTATTTGCAGAATGATGAACAGGGCTATCTCTTTGTTCAACAATGGTGATAATGAACACCCTAAGAGGTGCTACTGTGGATTCACAGTATCCATTCAAAAGGCATGGACAAAAGAAAATCCTGGAAGGAGGTTCATTGCTTGTCCAGATTATGATGTTGAAACAAACAGAAGGGGTTGCATCTTTTTTAGATGGATTGATGAACAAGAACCAACAACTTGGCAAACAATTGTCATACTAGGGTTAATGCAAGATAAACAAAGCCTTGCTGCTGAAGTTGATAGTTTTAGGACAAAACTTAGTGAAGCTAACAATTATGCAAGGAAGAGGGAGGCAGACTATGTGATGAGCAAGATGAGAAGACCTATTAGTGTGAAATGTGAAGTGTGGGTTGTAATCCTAGTGGTTCTGTTTTTTTATCTGGTTTGTTTTAAGTTAAGTGGGTTAAGTGGGTAGGTAAAATGTAATGATCTGCACTAATGAAATGTAATGAAGACTTTAAATTCAATAAAATCTAACCTCATGGTCTTTTTTCTAATCTTCTAGCCATTGCAAGATCCTGCAATGCTTGGCTTGATATTGTGTGTCCTTGACTTGGTTGAGTCTGTGACAATGGGAAGTCATGTGCAGGGAAGGAGTAGATGGTTTGCTCACCCCCATGATCAGAATAGAAAGCTGCAGGAGGTCTTTGCCTCTGTGGTGTGGGGAAGTGTTGTGATATAGGCTGCATTAATTAAAACAAATTAGGAACAAGTTGGCTTCAGTACAGTAAAGTAACATGTAAGAAAGAATTTGAGTATATTGAATGACTTACAGTAGCTATTCTTTGATACCCATTTGGGTAGGTATAAATACCCACACCCCTATTGTGCATTGGTATAGCTGAACTGGTTCTTGGGTGTTGTTGCTGTGGTGTGGTCTGCTCTGCAGTAGCATGATTGTTGCTGTGTTGTTGTTGCTTAGGGGCATTCTTGCAACCCCTTTTGTTGTGGCCTATCACACCACATAAGCTGCATTTCATAGAACAACCTATTCTCTTCAGCTTACCAGATGCAGTTACCTCTCCAACACCATATCTCCTCTTTGTTTTAGGTCTTCCATTGACCTTTTTCACCTTTGGAGCCACAACAATGCTATCAGAAGTAGGCCACTCTTGAGGACCATTTAAAGGCTCTAACAAAAATTCATATGCCTTCATGTAGGTCTGTTTGCAGAAATATGCATTGACATATTGTTCTGGGTGGTCTACTTTATTCCATATAGCAACAATTGCATGTTTGCATGGAATCCCACTCACCTGCCATGCATTGCAACTGCAAGTATGTTGGTTCAGATCCACCACATACTTAACCTGTGTTGCACCTTCTCTTACTCCATAGCAAAACCCACCATCCCAGTATGCATTCCAACCCCTAGCCCAAATTTTGTGTTTCTCTAACTGAAATTTGGATCCTAGGACACAACATTATCTCCTTTTTCCCAATGAAATCTCTTTTCTTATGCAGTCTTTCCATCAAACCCTCTCTGATATCTTCCAACATGGTAATAATAGGCTTGTGCCTTGCACTCAAGATGTATGCATTAAACACCTCACTCATGTTGTTGTCTACACTGTCACAACAAGATAATGGAGTGTAGAATGCCCTACACCATTTCTTGTAGTTCCTTTTCAGTAGGTCTTCAGCAGCTTCATGTGAAATACCCCTCATTACTTCAATGTTTTCATTGAAGTGATTTACTGTGTTGCTTTTTGCAATAGTCCAAAATTGTTTTCTGTACTCTAAACCACCTCCAAACACTCCCCTAAAGTTACAGTACACATGCCTTGCACACACCCTACTTTCAGCTTGTGGAAACACATTTGACAAAGCAGCAAGTAAACCCTTTTGTTGGTCAGACATGAAAGTGTACCCTGCTCCTTCACTAGTGCCTAAATCAGTAGCTAGAAGTTCTAGAAACCAACTCCATGTGTCAGTGCTCTCAACCTCACAAACATCCCAAGCCAAAGGGAACATTTGATTGTTTCCATCCCTCCCTACTGCTACTAACAATTGACCCCCAAATGGTCCCTTTAAGAAACATCCATCAAGTGATATGAAAGGTCTGCATCCTGCCAAGAACCCTTTCCTAAGTGCCTCAAAACACAAATACAGTCTGTCAAACACATTTGCATCCAACTTCAACTTCACTGTGTTCCCTGGATTGCTTCTTAGTATCTCAGCTGCATACCTTGGGAGTAATGCATACTGCTCTTTGTATTCACCAACAATGAGTGCTTGACCCCTTCTCCTAGCCCTGGCAGCCTTGTCTTTGCTCACCCTTATACCCTTTTCTAACCAAATGGTTTCCTGAATATCTTGCACTCTCATGTAAGGGTTAACCTTAAACAGATTCTGGTAGTGTTCTGCAATCCAATGTGAAGTCATCTTCTTAATGATAGGTGTCCTACCACAAGTGTGCTCACTGACAAATGTTTTCACTGTAAATGACCTTCTTCCTCTCTCCCATGAAGCCCAAATTCTCCATTTACAACCTTTATCTTTGTGCTCACACTCTGCACAAACCCTAGTGGAATCATTTTTAGAAAATGGAATGTTTCTTCCTTTATCAATTGAATAATCTATGATTGCTTTCCTAAATGTCTTTGGATTCTCAAACTGTTGCCCAACATAAAAAGTGGCTTCCCTCTCTTCAGTTTCAGTGTTGTTTTTCTTCTGTTTCCCTCTCCCCCTCTTATGGTGTTGTGGTGCAACTAAGTAACCAACATCATCCTCATCTTCTGACTCACTAGGGCTGTCTAAGTCACTGTATCCATCAAAGTCATCCCCCAAATTCAGACCACCTTCTACTTTACTTTCTGCTAGTTTTTTCAGCATTACTAACTCCTCCAAATAAGCCTTTTCCCTTCTCATATCATCAGATATCTTAGACCTAGCAGTGGCTAACTCATCATCATCTTCATCTGTACCCTCTGAATCATAATCAATTTCAGGTTGAGGCACATTTTGAGGTTGAATTTGAGGTTCAGGTTGAGGTTCAGGTTGAGTTTCAGTTTGTTTGGGTGGGAGTACTGTAAAAGGTGGTTCCACATAATTAGAATTTAAGTCAACCACATCAGTATTCAACAACTCAAGGAAGCTACCTCTCCCTCCTCCCCCTCCTTCACTCCTGTTTAGGTTAAAGTTGTAGGTGGGTTTGATTTTATGTTCAATGTATATATGAATGCTTTTGTATTCAAAGAGTAAAGCTAAGAAAGGGTCACAAGTACTACTATCAAAACCTAAAAACCTAACCCCATTCTTGAATTCTTTCCTAGGGTCCCAGAAATGTACTTTCTCTATATCATTATAACCTAAACTATCCACTAATTCCTTAACATATTTGCCATCTGCATTCTCATGGATGTAATCAAAGACATCCACCCTCCCCCCACTATAAACCATATCACCTTGCACAACCCATTCACCACCATGATGCACATATATGCAAGGGTTCAAAGTCAAATCATCAACATCTGATCAAAGTTAAAACAATATCAATTAAAAAAAAACTTTAAGAAATCAAACCAAACCAAATCTTGAATAACAACACAAGAGATAACAAAAGGTTAAAGTTGCATTCATTCATTCATCATGATCATGTCAGTTGCATTTACAAAAGGGTAGGCTTCAACCCTAACATTTCAAACCTCAATCCACTATTGAGGGAGAAGCCTACGGTTAGATATAAACTACTGTCATAGCAGTGACAAATACCAAAAACCAACATTTGTCACATTCACAAAAACCTACTTGCAATGACAGTAGTAATGTAATTGTCCTTGAAAAATAAAAATAAAAAAAGCTATAAACAAGCTGGATCATCATAAGCTTGACAAAAGAGGGGCCACCACTAGCGCCACCACCACCCACCCCTGCATGGCCTCCACCACCAGCTACTCCTCCTCCTTGAAAAGGAGGGGGAAGCCGTCAAAGTAGACGGTCATGTCCTTGTCCATCCAGGCGTGGAAGTCACGGCCATCATTGTCAATGATGTCCATGATCACCCACTCCCGCAGCCACGCGCGGTAGCATCCTTGAGGGTAGTGGTATGGGAGGCGGTACCGCAACTTGGCCCACCTACGCCACTGCTTGCATACCATCTGCACAGCAGCCTGCCCCTCCCAGTCCAGCTTGGTGAAGATCTGGGTGATGAGGATGTCTTGATGATGGCAAAGGGGGTGTGCCTCCCTTAAAGCAAGGTCTCCTAAAGTCAAAGTAACGGCCAAAGTCAATAAAACAGTAAGTAAACCCTAATTATTATACAGAATCTAGATTAAAATACTTCTAAATTAAGAAACAATAGTTTAAATAAACACCATTTTCAAGAACATGCAATCATCAATTCGAATTAATCAAACTCTGTTTTTTATTTAAGTGAATCAAAAACAGTAAGTGAAACCCTAATTACTACAAAATCTAGTTTAAATTAATTCCAAATTACGCAACAATTGTATAATTTAACATATTAAACACCATTTTCAAGAACATGCAAGCATTAATTCGAATTAAATATTGGAAAGTAAAAACGGACGAAACCCTAATTCCAACTTCAATTGAAAAATTATGCGAAATCAGCCCACGATTGTTTAAATTAACATATAAAACACCACAATCAAGATAATGCATGCACCAATTTTGGGAAAAAGTTACTTAACAAAAAAGCCCTAATTTATCATGGCTCAACTGCAAACATTTATTGAAAAAACCGACAAATTGAATGAAAATACCTTCGTCCCATCTGGAAATTCTTGTTCTCTTGGGGGTGCGACATTCCCACTTATCAGCAGTCCTCTTTCCTGATACGCAAGAACCCATTTTTGCAGAAAACTCAGAGTAATAACTTCAAATTCTCTTAAGTGTTTGAGTGAGTAAATGGCAAAAAGACAACTGAGAGTGAAAATTGGGGGGGGGGGCATATAAATAGGAAGTGAAAAGGGGGGAAATAGGGTTGGGAACAGTAAAAAAATTACCGCCAAAACATTATTAGGAAGGAACCAGAAAAAACGAGAGAAGTTGGAAGGTTTCCACGTGTACACATTGAAAAAGTAAGTTGAAACCTCTAAGTAATTGGAAAAGGCTTCTTTTCATCAAAATCATCTGTTTTCAATCATTAATCTACGTGTATATTAATTCTCCTTTTATTTTAATAATTTTTAATATTATTATATTCATTTTAACGGCCGTTAGTGACGGAAAACAAAAAGCAGCGTTTTCCATCCATTTTGAGGGACCTAAATGCTCCTTTTGAAACTTGAGGGACCTAACTGCTCCTTTTGGCAAAATTTAGGGACCTTCAGTACAGTTTACTCGAAGGGTGGGTGTGGTGCCCACCGACGGTCCCCGTGGTTTTTTTCCGCCTTGGGGTTTCCACGTAGATTATTGGGTGTGCTTTATTTCCTTGTTTGTGAGTTGTTTGCATACATATTGAGAATTTGAGATTGGTTGATTTTCCCATTTGACAATACAATCGGAAAAGGTAGAATTACATTTTTGCTTTCGTTGTATTTGTGTACGTGCATCTTTCCCAACATTAATGTAGTCAGTGGCGGAGCTAGGTAGGTGCATGGGAGGTCCACCGACCCCCCAAAAAAAAACTTCGGAAAAAATTTATAGCTGAGATCTAAGAGGTCAGGTATTATAGAGAACCGATCTCTTAGGTTATTAAAAACACCCGCTCCATACGTAAGAGATCAGTATACTATAGAGATAAACCTAAGAGAACAGTCTTTAGAAACAACTCTTAGAATTTTGAATAACTATAGGGGGATTATCTTAAGAGAGCAGTCTTCAGAAAAAACTGATTTCTTAGAATTTTGAATTTAAAAACCCGCTCTCTTAAATTAAGTTATTCTTTTCAGTTTTCACCACACATATGAAAACCGTAGAGAATAATTGTAATAATTTTGTATGATTGTAATATTAATATTGACTAATTTAAGGACGATACTTTTTTTTTAGTAATATATTGTGTGTTGTGGAGGATCACCCGATACAATACTCTAAAAATCCTGGGAACGTCACTGCCGACACCCAAAAAAAAAATTCCTGGCTCCGCCACTGAATGTAGTGATTTTGTAAAATTGTTTGCTAATATAAAAATAATTACAGGCTATAAATACGAGGGAATTGGTAATCCTTTTCTTTATGCAAATCAATTGAAACTCAAGCAGGAAACAAAATGGCCTCTCCAAGAATCGCAATGGTGTATGTTGTGATTGCATTGCTTGTCAATATGAGTCTTGCTGCCAATATCTGTAATATTTCCTCTTCTATACCTAATGTTGTTCAATTTTTTAGATACTATTTTATTACTCCTTTTAATTGTTTTAGTTCTCGTGTAATCGTGTAGAACTGCCTTTGTTTCTTAATGTTTTTTCTGTTTAGAATCTTAATTTGGGAACTCTATAAGGTCGAGTTTGAACAATATCAACCATTGGATGAAAAATCAATTAATCATATATTATCTTTCTAAAATTTGTCCTGTTTTTCTCATCAATATCCACCTCAATCCATTACCACTAATATGAGTCATTGATTTTAAAATGTATGGTTTAAATACAACTCGGTTTATTAAAACTCTAGAAGATCCGGACTCTTTTTCTTTATAAGTCATTTTAAACTTAATTATGTGATGTATTGTTTGATTCATCTCGGCGAGTATTTTAATAATATCAATAACTTTTTTCCTAATACGGAACTAAATATATTGATGATGAGTTGTTTTCGTTATCGCTTAAGTGTTTCTTTTTGTTAACATAAAACAAAAATGTGCATGTTCTTATAAAAGTTTAACGACTAGTCTACTTCGTGAAGCTAATTGAGAGTGATTGAGTTAATAATATTAAGATTATGATAATTTAAATAATAAAAATAAAATATTTTGCTTTGTTTTTATTTATGGTTGAAAAGATTGATAATTCGATTATTGCACAAAAATTTTAGGTTTACTGAGTTCATAGGCATCACAATCAGTCATATGATTCCCACACTACCTGAAGCATTACTTGCTATAATAATGTAAGATACAATACCTTTATCAAACCTTGTGGACTATGTAATAACCTCTCAATAGCAGGCGTTCAAGTATCAGATACATTTTACTGCACATGAATACAGTCATACAGATACATACAGGAATGTCCACCTATAGCTAGAGGTGTCAAATCGGGTCACCGGATGGGTTATGGGTTGACCCATGACAGTTCGGGTCTATTCGGTTCGGGTCAAGTTCGGATCAAAAGTTATCGGGATCAGATCGGGTTTGGGTCGGGTCTATTCGGTTCGGGTCAATTCAGGTCAATTGTTGTCGGGTCCGGGTAAATTTCGGGTCGGTTCAAGTTCGATTCGGGTAAAAAACGGACCCGGTGTTCCCGGGTCGGGTTCTAAACGGGATTTGTCGGGTCAAACCCGGGTCGGGTAACTTTGGGTCGGGTAGACTTTGACTCGGGTCATTTCAGTTCAGGTTAATTCAGTACCAGTTCGATATCGGTTCGGGTCATTTCAGTTAGGTCTCGGGTTGAATCGATTTCATTCTAGATCTTTTCAAGTCATTATCGATTACTTTTTCCATTCTATTTCTAATTAGACAAGTTATTAATCTACGTATTTACGAGTATTTTAAATTTACTAAACTACAACATCGTTATAATTTTATATCAATATTTGTTTTAAGTTATTAGATGATTAATGATTATATAACGAGAACCATATGTAAATAATAGATATACAATATATGTAAATCTATAAGAAATTAAGAATATAACTCTTTAAGTTAACACGAAATTCAACTTACTAAATAATAACGATTATAGTGTATAAGAACATACATCATAATATATACTCCAAATGTAGTTAAACAACTACTCCGTATAACTTATCACAACAATTCTTCAATTTACTAGTAGTCCTAACAGGTTTAAAGAACATAGTATTCATTTTTATATCATGAATTTGATCATATCATTAGACATTTAATGATTATTACATGTATACAAGTACTTGATTAACAAGAAATAGGTAATTGAAACTGATAACGCTATATCGAGTACATTAAAGTATGAAACAATAAATCTATGAGATTGTATCAGTCGACAGGAAACCAAACACGACCAATATGTCGAGTGTTAACGATCATAATGACATATAAGAACGCAAAATTCACAAGACATTAACGTACTCTACAAGTGTAAGAATTGAAAGTATAACAACTAGGCGGAAATAACTATTAGGAGTTGGATTATATCATTAAACATTGGTCAATTATTACTAGTATACAAAGTACTTAACTGTAAATAGTTAATTGGATCTGATAACATTATAATGAGACACATGCAGGGACGTAATCTATGAGATCTCTTTTAGTTGACTATATATATCATTAGAGATCAATGTGTTGAACGACTAATTAATACGAAATATATATTCTATAGAGCACTTCATATAACTTATACTCGTATAAGACTATAAGTATCCAACAATACAATACGTAATAAGAACCAATATGTAATTATTATATTCCGATCTGTATTAGGTTTGAAACCAAATACAACCCGTTGACCACATCTAGGCACTGTTCTTTTGGACTTGTTTTGACTTATTTCAGACAAAATAAGTTTAGATAAGTTCACTTAAGTTCAGATAATATAAGTTCAGCATAAATAAGTTTTGTTCAGACGTTTTCACACACAAATTAGTTTATTTCAGACAAAATAAGTTTTAATAAGTTCAGATAAGTTTAGTCAAGTTCAGATAAGTTCATTTAAGTTCATACAAATTACTTCCGAACTACTACTAGTATCCCACCTTTCCACATGGTGAGCTACTGTATTGCCTACCCTTTTCACATGGTAGGGAGAACTCGTGTTCGATCCCCCGCAACAACAATTGCGAGGGGACTGGAACCTATCCACCCATAACTTGCCCCGAATCCGGATTAACCCTAAAGATAAACCGAGTGCTAACACAAAAAAAAAAAGTTTTAGTTTGACAAATTAATATTTACGAATTAAATTGAACCAAAAGGATGCTTTATTAATTTTCAAAGTCGCAAAGAGAAAACATAATCCACACAACTCTCTTCAATGAAAATCACACAGTTGATTAAACAAAATCAACGGCTCTCAACAAATCACCCCCAATACACAGATCGTGACCTTACTATAAAAACTTACTCCTTAAAACCCTTTACCCTCAACCTACCCGCCTCCCACTCCTCTTCTCTCCCTCCCTCCCTCTTTTTCAAGCTGCTCTTCCCTTCTCTGCTTTTCGGACCTCCAAACCCCACCAACCAGCGCTATTGACGACCGCCTACCATATGCGTCGTCCGAATACCCCATCAGACAACACCGAAACCCCCTTAATATTCCTCCTGTTGATTAGCCATAGAAACCCAAAAAACCCATTAAAAATTTGCAAGCAAGCCGTCAATTAATCTCGAATGTTCCCGGTTCGTTGTCAATTGTTGAGCGAGCATTTTTGTGGTTAATGATTTTATGATTCCGGATCAATTTGTAATCACAATTAACAACGAATCCAGTATTTTGTAATTATGGAGCTAGTTTAAGAATAATGGACGCTGTTCTGAATACTGTAGTTTCTATTTGCATTTAAGAATTATAATAACAACTCTCATTTAGTACATATCCTTTTAATTAGTAAAGTTAATAGGTTAACAATTACTTAATTTTAAATTTATTTAATATTACTAAATAATACTACTAGTTGATAAAGCTTGTATAAAAATACTTGATGCAATATACACCAAGTTTTAAAAACAATATAAGCCTGAGTCAATGACAATTTTGTAGCAGTCAAGCTGTATACATTGTATCTACCTTAATATATTATGATATACCATGTAATCAGAGTGCTAAATATAAACTGTGCAAATTTATACTTCATATTTACATTTATGGATAGTAAACATAGAATTTAATAAAGTAATTATAACGTTCTAAGTACTTTATAAGTAAAGAAAAGTGAAGTTAACTAAATTAGATTATCAATTCAATATTCTATTTTGAATTAGAAAGGGAAAATAGGTTGTTAAGTAAAAATAAATAAATACATGAATTTGAGTAATAAAAAATTTGAAGTTAAAATTAAGTGGGTCGGATATAGATTAGGTTAAAACCATGATGGTTCAATACTAGTTTGGTTAGTAATTGTTCGGGTGAAATCAAATCGGGTCAAATAGGTGTCGGGTGGAGTTTAGGTCGGGTCAAACCGGTGTCGATTAGATAACAATTCGGGTCAAACCAAATCGGGTCAAATCAGATATTTATCGGGTAAAATCGGTGTCCGGTGAAGTTATGGTCGGGTCAAACCGGTGTCGGGTGGAGTTTGGGTGAAATCCAAGCGGTGACAGGTGAAGTTCGAGTCGGATCAAACTGGTTACGGGTAGAGTTCAGATCGGGTGAAACGGATGTCGGGTAGAGTCCAATCGGTTAAAGATCGAGTTTGGGTCCTGAATTTTCCGGGTCAAACCAGTTCGGTTAGAGTTCGAACCAGGTGATGTTTTCGGGTCGGGTCAGCTTTTGACACCTCTACCTATAGCACAACAGAAGGTTACCTCGACAAAATGCAAGCTGTGATAAGGAAGATAGAAATATCAATCTTACATAAACTTATGCGAAACCATACTTCAACTCTTCAAGGGATTAGAAGATTATAAAATAAATATTGAAGGCCTTTCAAAGAGCAATTAACAGATGTACACTAACTGTGGCCTGCAAGGAATGCTGTTGCATTTCTGAGTTCAACAGATAATCTCTCAGCTATCTGAACCGGAAAAATAGCAAGAATCAACAATCACTGAATTTTCTATAGCAAATCAGTGAACAATCATTAAAGACAAAAGTGTCCAAACAACATAGAATTGTGCATGTTTTTTTTTTCTATAAAAAGGAGCAGATTCAGCATCATTATCATTACCCCATTGCCTCAAAGAGGCTCCGGCAAGAAGCAGGGTAAGGGGGGGTCGGGTGCAGAATCAAATTAAAATAACATATCAAGTGGATTTTGGGAGAGTTGCTTGAGAACTTCCATCAAATAATGAAAAATACATGAAACTAGAGTATATGTGACATTCTTGGCTATGACTCATGAGTCATGAGTCATGACTGTCTAGTTCTACTTTTCATACATACAACGATTCCATGAATTGCCACAAAACCTTCTATAAGGCTCCCACCTATAGGATATTAGGGGGAGCAGGTCAAATGTACACAACTATATCCCATAAAAGCAAGTACAAGGACTCAAGGAGGGACTGATATTCTTATAAATTTAAGGGAAGTAGAGTTGCTTTTGCCAAATATCTTATTCAGATGAATTATCTGTTGATGCCTCAAAAATAAGTTGCCAAAAGTTTCCTACACTTCTAAGTTCTAAGATTATCAACTCGGCTTGCAAGGATCACACAACCATGCAGCCAAAACCCCTAAAGAAAGAAGATATTGAGCTAAAACAATGTTCCAAGCAAGAGGCTGGTGGGATATTAGTCAAGGAATTAAGCGAAATCAAATTTGTATGACTACTTCCTTTTGACTGCCAGTTATACACAATAATCAATACAAAACATACCACAAACCAAGTTGGAGAATATAACTAGCAAGTCCAAAATATTTACTAAAACCATGCACAAAGACTGCCATATCTTTCAACAGCATGTATAATGAAAATCACCTTCTCTTTCCCAATCCCCAACTGCATTTGAGGAAAATATGTCTGTAAGGAAGAGAAAAAATAAAAGGAAAGTTCAGCATAAGGATTAATTCAGTTGTATAGATTTTACACATGCAATCATCTGTCATCATACGCACAGATGAGGAGCAAAGCTTTAAACACACATCATAAGATGCACCAGACTGCTGAAACAACCAAAGATGGTAATCACATTACTGAGACAAACACCAAAGATCGAAGATCTTGTGAGATTCACCATGAAACAGAAACTTGTTGAAACATAACATTGACTCTGAAAACAACACTCCTGAAAACATTTTTTTCAAGGGAATCGAAAAGATGCATTGAAAAGCATTGGGCAAAAGAGATGAAGTAGCCACTAACAGCACACCAATTGAACTATAATATTATGTATGGGACATTTTCCGGAGAATGATACAGAAAAAGATTGTCAATGTTACCTCACATGTTCAGTAAATCGATGAAAAACATGACTGTTGGACACAAAACACTGGAGTTTGCAAACAGGAAATCAGGAAAAGCAGCTGAGAAGACAGACCCGTATGTTTACAGTTTCTTGACCGATGAAAAGTCCAAAAAGTCGATCAACCTGCAAAGGTAATTGTATAGCGGTTACATATTGATAATATCACTGACATCAAACAAAATCATCTTCAGAAGCAGGACAACAATTGCACAGAGATCATTACAAAGAGATGGCCTGTCATGGACACCAAAAACAAGAGAAATTCACAGAACACGTCATAATGTAGAAAGAAAAAAACAGCATCACTTCCTTGAAAGAAATTGTTGATCAGCATACAATGCAAGAACAGGTTATATTAATGTCCTTGAGTGGAGAATGCTTCTAAGAACAAAGCAGACTACTGAATGTTTTCCAATAAAAAAACAATATCCTTTTGGACCTTTCTATTTAATCAATCACACAATTAAAGGTTTCACTTACGTCAAAAAATAAGACTCAATTAGTAATATAATAAATACCCTGAAGCAGACTGTGGAAGCTCAACTCTGTAACCAAATGCTTAAAAGAGAAACCAACAGATGATGTGACCAAAGTTATTATTCACTAATTTGGTGATCTCTGAATAACTCTTCATTCACCTTCACACCTCCATTAAAGGTATTATTAGAAGTTGCAGCATCAGCATCATCAACCCCTGCATCCTTTGGTAAATTATGATATTAACATTTGTGAGCAAAATTTATCACAGACAATACATGCCATACCAGGCACATCTGCAGAAGCTAAGGGAACCAGATGTTACCAATCTAACATAAATTTAGGTACATCATTGTTTTCAATAGTTAATGCAAAACCAGTTTCGACATCTAAATCAGCTAATGGTATTCTATTAGGGCATGCTTGGATTGGGTTTAACGGATTATGGGGGTAACAAAAGTCAAACCACCATAATAAAAGGATAATGAAGGTGAATTGAGGTGGTTGCAAGGAGAAAGGTGTGGTGGTATTGTGATGAGAAGTTGTGGTAGTGGTGGTGTTGTGAGGAGAAGGGAGGAAGGGGGAAGTTATTACCCCCAAATGTGGGTAATAATCACCCTAGTGGGATGGTGGGTAACTATTCCCCCCATAATGAGGGTATTTATTCCCCTTTCCTTTAATTTTCTTCTTGCCAACTCTATCTTGTTCTCTTTTCCACCACTTCATCCCCGCATCATCACCTTCAATTACCTTTTTTTTTTAGTTTGACTTTTATTGCCCCCTTAATGCATTGCCCTCAATCCAAGCATGCCCTTAGTGTATATATCACGATGGGAGACCTAACTTTATGAATTCCATCGAACCAGATAAGTGATCAAGAGAGCTGGAAACCAGAAGACAACCCTTTGCCGACAACATTGACTAGAAACGATTTTGTTTCTTTCACAGCTTCGAAAGTTAGTGAATTCGGGATCACCGTCACCTCCATATTCTTGGCTGATGCAACTCGAACATTGTAGGTAGTCCCAGCATCTCCGAAATTGGTGACCGATCTCTTGAATGACACATTAAAAGGCTTTTGAGAATCCACCATAGCTACCATTGCAGGATAGTTAACATCAGTTGAACTTCCCTCCCTCTCTTCTGGGCAGAAAAAACTGGCGTTCCCCGAAATAAGAGTTATTTGCTCCTTTTTGTATCCAGATTGGCACAAAAACAACAAATAGTCTTCCTCGCTCACTTCATAAACAAGTCCTGGATTTGTTGCCTGCACAGGATTGAGTAGCCCAGTCCCATAAGCAAACTCAGCTTCAGGGTTTTTAGAAGGGCTCAAAGCGGCCGGTGGCTGTAAGAATAATCAAATAATCATATACAGAGTAAATTTTTTATACGGGAAGCATAATTAGATAACTATCATACTATCATACATGACTTATATCTGACCTGTAGTCATTAAAGATGACTTCAAAGCTGCTGGAGACCAATCTGTGTGCATTGCTTTGACATAAGCAGCTGCACCAGATACATGAGGACAAGACATTGAGGTTCCTGATTGTATGAAGAAGGGGGTAGAATTTTGAGACAGGTATGCAGCCAATATCTCAGTCCCAGGAGCAACGATGTCAGGCTGTAATTCACAGGGAAAATTTTGGTTAGAACACACCGATAACACTATTTAAGAAAAACAAACAAATTTGATGTGAATAAGAACCCCCAACCTTAAGGATGCTCGGAGCTATACTGTTTGGTCCTCTTGACGAGTAGGGTGCAACAAGAGGTGCACCAGTGTTCCTAATCTCCTAACTTTCTAGAATTTTTGCCTGCTGAGAGCTGGGAACGGAAGACATAAGGGACCTTAGTAAAAGGAAAAACCAAAAAAACAATGCATGCAACAAGGCATACCTTGTTGAATTCAAGTATGAAATCAATGTTTCCAAAGCTTGAGAATTTAGTCCTATCCAAGGATGATTAGTGACAACTGAAATCTCGACACGAATGGGAGTCAATACCCCAATAGCACCTGCATAACGAGCCTCCGATTTTCCATCTGGATCATCACAAACTACTATCTTCCCTTTGACGATGGTGCTATTCAAGCATCCTGGATAGCACGACCTCGCCTCGTCCTCATCACATGTAGCGGTCCGCCCTTTTCCATAAAGCAACGGGAGCATCTGCTTGGGGGGTTTGAAGTTGTTAATCGAGAAACCCTGTTTTGAGGGGGAAATAAGAACATATTAGCGTTCAAATGCATAAGAAAGAATCTTGGAAATTTCAAATAAATTAGTGTGTAAGAGATACATACAACTAATATTTGCTGATTTCCCAGCACTACTTGATCTAATATGTGCCGATCAGTTGAGCTTGCACCAACACTCAAAACCCAAGGGGCCACACTAGATACAACAGAACGGATTACCACGGTTGCCTGCTGATTGGACCGTTAAAATACCCTTCTGAAAAGCATGAAATGCCCCAAAGGCTATGCTATCCTGCTCAAAAGGATGGGCAACTCCACCCCCGATGGAAAGACTCAAAATGTCCACCCCGTCGTCGATGGCATCATCAAACGCGGCAAGAATATCTTCATCAGAACAACCGAGTTGGCTGCATACCTTATACACTGCTATTTTTGAGGAGGGAACAGCTCCTCTAGCAGTGCCTTTAGCAAAGCCAAAATAATTGGTATTTCTCACCCTGCACCCAGCAGCTGTTGAAGCTGTGTGCGTACCAATGTACCATGACCAACTGTATCAACGGTGTCTTGTCCTCTGATATAGTTCTTTAATCTGATAATTTTTCTGCCCATACAGTGAAAAATCTAAATATTAATTGAAAACTTGTGAAGTTGTTGTGTATAAAAAAGATATTAGTGATTCAAAGACAACTGGACATGCACCTTAAGTAAAAATGTGGTATTGGTAGAACATCAAAGTTAGCATAGTGTTCGTTTACAACAACGAAAACCAAATTTACGCTATTATTACAGAACACTAATGTGAGGAACAAGGTTATAACGTAACACCAAATATAGATTGATATGAAGTTTTAACAGAAATGTCAGATACTTTTCAGTGCCTTCTCTCAGTTTCCCAAAGCTTTTGGTTTGGAAACTAATTTTGAAAAAATATAAACCTATTATAGTGTTGGCGTGTCTGAGGCTTCGCAAGCTGAATCGCTGATTATTCTGGGTGTTTCTAAAGGTGATCTCCCTTTTAGATACCTGGGCGGCTGGGCATCCCAGAGTATAGCAGAAAGTAGCTGGTCCATGCAAACCCTTATTGGATAATTTTATGCACATTGTGTCATCATGAGTGGTCAAAAATCTCCCCGACGCAGACAGACTTCAGCTTGTTAAGTTGTCCTATTTAGTATCCATGCAGAGAACTTATTGTTCAACTGGGAGCCGGGTCATCTTTCCGAAGCAGAAAGGGTTTCGCTATCAAAGAAATGTATCAAGGTGTGTGGCGCCCCTTTAAGAAAGTAAGTTGGAGAAGATTATACTATTTTGCAAGCCCTAAGGAAAGGCTTCTGAGCTGGGGTAATTCATTGGTTGTACGGGGGCCTGGGGGAGTGGTTGAGAGAAATCAACATCTTGTCTTTCTAAGCCCTTATTCTGCTGCAGTTTGGTAACAAATTCTTGGGCTATGAATTTGGAGGGGGAGTTTCAGCAGGCCATCAGAATGTAAGAAATTACTGAACCATGTTTGCTGAGACTGTAGTTTATGGATTCAGAGAAATGAGAGACTGTAGACTGTATCACTAACAAGATCAAGTCTGAGTCACTCCATTGTGTCAGAAGTAGACCTGTCAAACGGGTCGGTCGGGTCGGATTGTAAAAAATTATTTTTGGGTTCGGGTTGAATCGGGTCGGTCACTTTCGGGTTTATAAATGCTTGTTCAAGACCCAGAACTTTCGGGTTCGGGTCGACCCACGGGTTGAGAGATTTTAAAACGCGCATTATATTTTCATTAATTTAGGTAATAAATATACAAAATATGAGCAAAAATTAACAAATTTTCTTACACAAGTTTATATTTAGTCAAATTCAACCATATAATGGCGTATAATTCAAATTAAAATTATATTACACACAACAATAGTAAAAACAACCTGTTTATTATGCTTTAATTTTCTCATAATCTCATTTTTTAGTATAAATACAATGATTTTCAATCGGTCGGGTCCTAAACGGGTTCGGTCGGGTTTTGACTCATTACATTTCGGGTTGCTCGGGTTCGGATAAAATCGGGTTACGGGTCACAAAATCTATTTCTGGACCCATTATTTTCGGGTCGGGTTCGGGTCGGTTTTCGGGTCGGGTCGATTTTTGACAGGTCTAGTCAGAAGTTCTTGCAGGTGTAAGAATAGTGATATGAAATTGATTCTCTTGGCAACTACTTACGAAAGATACTGATACAGTTGGGAGCTATTTTTGGTTTTGTATGCTGGTTTATTTACTCCCTCCGTATTTTTTTAAGAGATACACTTGGTTGGGCACGGGTCTTAAGAAGAATAAAAGAAGTGGGGTTGGGGTAGATATTTTAATAAATAAGTACATTGAGGACCATGTCCTTTTGAACAAATGGAGGTGGGGGTGGGGTGGGTGTAGTTGTAAAATTAATTTTTAATTGGATGGTGGGTCATAAAGTGTAGTAAATATATTATTTAATTAGGTGGTGGGGTTGATAAGTTACCAAAAATGGCAAGTGTATCTCTTAAAAAAATACGGCCGGAAAAGGCAAGTGTATCTCTTAAAAAAATACGGAGGGAGTACTATAAAGACTAAAGAGAACACTGTAAATACAGTTTTCACAAAACTCGATCCTGTTTTAACGATCTACATCAGCAAGCTATTGAAGTCTATCGACAAGGGTTCTGTCGTTGCAGCTGATGCTATTTGTATTAAAACTGCATCCCTTTTTCGGTTTTAATTTATTTGCACATCACTAAACACAGCCATTTCAACCTATTTTAGCAGTATTGGGCATTTGAATTGATGCATATTGCAAGAAAGTGATCAACATTTGTGTGCTTTTTGGATACCTTTCCATGCTTTAACAAGCCAGCTACGCACCTTGTTCTTATAAGCAAGTAGCTTTCTTTTATTTTGGAATAAGCTGGAAGTAGTATGAGTTGAAGTGAAGGGCGCTGACTTTACCTAATTCGCCATATAAAGGCGTTGTGTTGTTGTAACCAAGCTGGTCTTCTCTCTTTATTTAGCAAACCAAATTAACAATCAGAAACTCTACGAATTTGGTTCTTTACGAAACAAGTGTGATATCAGCAAATCATAATAACCAAATACTTGTATATCTTTGGTAAATTAAAAAGTGAAGTTTTACTACTAGTATAAATCATTCACACAAAAGAATCAGGAGCTCAAAATCAAAATTCCTGTACTAAATACTAGAGTCTTGGCTGATAAAATCACTATCATTATTTTTTTACCCCGATGGCAGGATTGTTGGAGCGATAAGGGGAAAGGTAGCGGCAACTGCCAAGTAGCCAACAGCCTAAGTTCAAACATAGGGCACTAAAGTGAAACAAAGTCAAACAAGTTTGTAAAGGAAGATATAATTACTTGTTGCATGTGACATCATTGTTGCCAGGTTGGCAAACTCCTCTCCATTTGGTAGGTAGGTTGACAGATCCGCAACCTCTAAAACTCTCGGAGTTTATCCACACTCCCGTATCAAGGACGCCAATTACTAGGTTTGTCTCTGCACTTTGTCGTCTGGGAACTGTCTCGTACAATCCCAAGTAATCCCATGAATGGGTTGTCAACAGTTGCTGAGTGCGACTTTGAAACACGGACACGATGCCATCCATGCCTATAAAAAGGGTCAAGTTTAGATAATTAACTAGTTGTACTGCCAAATTAGGTGTTACATTTTTGTTAGCAACAAGAAAAGTTCACAAATGATGCAAATATTGAAGACAACTAGAGGGTATTATACTCACTCTTCAGCTTCTGTACGTCTTCTCTACTCAACTTTGCTGCGAAGCCACTGAAACTTTTATGGTAGCTCCTCACCAGTGAATTCTCCCCAGCAATACTGAACAACAAGTTAATATTTATTATCCGTGCTTTTATGTAAACTAGCAATAGTAGCGAAGAAGGTAAAACAACTAAAAAAGATGGGCCGTCCTTATAAAATGTTAGGAGTACTACTTATTTCTTCTTTATTTTTATAGATATGGCATCATGCTTCAATTTTTTCATGTATATTCATGTTCATCAGACATTCTTGGAAATGGTAACAGTAACCATTTTTAAATTGAAAATTTCATCATATTATGTCGTTATCCTAATTTATACATATTGAAATAGTTGTTCCATAAATTTTTAAGAGGTTTCACTTACCAACTTCCAAATATATCTTCTAGCATATTGAGATGATCTGAGTGTATTTCAGTCCAATCCTCCTTCAGTTTAGTTCCCTTGTAAACTATGTAAACCTGAATAGAAATTATAATCAAGTTTCCAACATAAACTTTCACTAAACAAACATAATCAAGTAGCAATTTCATAATGGTCAACGGAGTATGCATAACTGCATATTAAGCAATTTAGGAAATTGAAAAATCAAGGTCTGCTTTGTGATGAGATTGGTGAGATAAGTATGGTGTATGTGGGAGTATTAACTCCTTAATAGATAAATGAAAGCATATGGGAGTATTTTTACTCCGTAGCAGATTGATATATGTAATCAAAATTCATGTCTATTATTGAGATATAACGTATTTTACAAACTTCTTGAAAAGAACAATCTGATTCACATGTAAATTAGCAATATGTGTTGCCAATTTATTCTTTTTGTTCATAAAGAAAACGAGTTTCCTGTCCAGACCTGGTTTTGCACACCCCTAAATACACTAAAGATAGAATTGTTTACCTTGTCATCAGTAGTACTCCAAGCAACTACTAAAACTGAAAATATTATTAGAAAGCAAAACAAAATTTTGTAGGTCATCTTCATTCTAACAACAAAAGCAGGAGATGAAAGAACCCAGTAACACTCAGTAGAATATATAAAGCTCAACTCAACAACTTGGAAAGCAAGTTCATTTGCAATAATACGGGTAATAGTTTACTTTCAAACAAAACCTGAACATGAATGAATCCTGCATACAAAAACCGAAACTGAGAGTGATGAAAGCTGATTATGGCAAAACAAGACAAAAGAAGAAATACTCCAATCAAGGAAAATCGTGTGTCCACTAACCCTCTTCAAACAATCTGATTGCTAAAGTATATGATTCCTCTAATGTATACATCTAATAATTCTGTATCCAGTACATTATCCTGACCAACATTGACTACCACACCACTGTGGTACTGCCCAATTCCGCCGTCCCAACCACCTGCACCGCCGTCCCCAAATCATACCACCAAGAACTTCACCCAACCACCCAAAAATCAAACCCAACCACGAACAACCTCTCAACCACCACAAATTCCGCCCCAGGCACTACCATACCATAACCCATAAAAAGACCCACAAACCCCATCCAAAACCACCGCGAAGGCGCCCAACACAACCACCAACCTTAAAACCCCACCACCACACACAAAAATTGACCCAACCACCGCAAAAATAACACACGCACCACCACAACGACGAAAACCCACCCACTACCACGACCAAAAACCAATTATACCACTAGCCCTTCCCCTCAACAAAAATTGGAACCGGAAAATAATAAATTGAAAAGGGAGAATGTTGATCAATTATCATGGCTAAACAAGGTCAAATTCAACCATGAAAGCTCCAGATCTTGAGCTTTCATGGGCGAATTTGAACTCTAAAGCCTGGATAGGAGCGGCGGGAAGCGGAGACGATGGTTGGGGAGCGTTGGTGAGCGGAGGAGAAGAAAGGCGACGTTTTTACTTTTTTTTTTTCATTTGGCTGCGACACCATACTAGCAGAAATTGGTGACTGAATATTCCGTACTACTAGTGATAGGGCAAATTTGATGGTGCAGGCGTGTGCATCGTGCTCTAGGTGCACCGGAAACAAAACGACATAAAAAAACACATAAAATGCGCGTGTTTCATTAAATTCCGGGAACAAAAGAACATTTTTCTTGAACAAAAGAACAATACCCTAGAACAAAAGAACAATAAAGGCTCTGTTCTTTTCAGCTCTGTATTTCACGTTTTTATTCGATTTGCTTTCTTCTTGCGATATATATTCTTCTAGATTTATGTTTGAACTCAAATTGTGAAGAGGAGAGAGAAAGTATGAACTAGGTTTTCTAAATTGGTTCCTAGAGAGAGAAAGTAGTGAAAATTCCCAAAAATTCGTTGATTTTTCTGCTTCAATATCAAATTAAATCGATTCTTCTTCTTCAAATCTGAATTCTGCAGCTGATAATAAGATTTTGGGAGGTAATTTTTCAATTTTGAAATAATAAATTCTAGGTTTTGATGATTTTGATTTTGTAATAATCGTGTGTTTGATGATTTTGATTATTTTGTTTTTGTAATAATCGAGTTTTGATGGTTTTGATGATTTTAATGAATCAAATTATGTAACAACACGCTTATTTCGTTGAAATCGCTGATTTTGAAGATTTAGACTATGTACTTACGATTTTTTTCCAGAAAAGAACAGTTTTACGTATTAAAAGAACATATGCTCGTATTAAAAGAACAGTTTCTTTATGCTCGTATTAAAATAACAGTTTCATTATAATAGAAAAATAGACCATTTGCGTTTCATAATTTGTTCATTCATTCTATTGTGTTCTTCTTTTTTATTATTTTCAATTTCATTTGCGTTTCATAACTTGTTCTTTTTATTTTATTATGTTAATTTTCTTCTTACTTTTTATTTATCCTTTGTTCTTTTGGTTGCGTTCTTTTTCTTGGTTTTATACATGTTAACCTATTATTTTTTCAGATATTATGAATAATGTGCTTGATAATTCATAACAGAATGATGAAAATGATGATTCTGAATCATATATTATTGTTGGACAAGGTACTTGACTTGTTCTTTTAGTCTCTCTATTTGTTCTTTTAGTCTTTTCATTTGTTCTTTTTATAATATTCTGTTAAAAGAACAAAATAAAAACACGTGCATAGTTCTCATTATGCACTCTTTAAATATTTTTCCTTTCTCCTTCTCTGTTATTCTTTGATTCTACTTCCTATTTTTTCCATTTTCTATTTTTCAGCAACTATATATATAATAATTGTACTTATGAATCATAACCATTAGTCATTTTATAAATACATTTTAGAGAGAGAAAGATGAGAGGATTTATATTCTCTCAACATAAGAGAGATTTTTTGAGAGAGAAAGAGTGAGATGGAGAGTGAAAGAGTAAAAAATATATTTTCTCCTTATTCTCTCTCTAAAATTTCTTCTGAATGTTTCTCCTTTGTTGAAAAATGAGTGAATTAAGAAAAACACTAGTTCAATTTGGCTGGTTTTCGAAGCAAGAGAATATCTAGAGAGCGTGATATTTTCCGAGAATTGAGATCAGTTTTTGAAGATTTATTAAAAGATATTGATGCTCCTGATAAATGTTGATCGAGTGTTTAACGTACGTTTCCTTGTTCTTTCCTCTAATGTTCTTTTCAAATTGTAATGTTCTTTTCACAACTTTACTTTTACTGTGGCATCACCATAGTTTGTTCTTTTAAATCAACATAGTTTGTTCTTTTATATCAACGTACATAGATTGTTAAAAAAAGAACATATAATGGTTTGAAAAGAACACATAACACTTAAAAAAGAACATAGTCTGATTCGTGGTAAAAGAACAAAAGTACTTTTTTAAAAAATATAGATTTAGTTTTTTAAGTGCATCAAAAAATAGTCGTTTCGTCTTTTTTTAATTAGAACATAAAATCGTATGAATAGAACAAATAACACTTAATAAAAGAACATAGATCTGATGCGTTGGATAAGAACAAAAATACATTTAAATAAAAATATAGATCTAGTTTTAAGTGCATCAAAATATCGTCGTTTTTGTCTTTTTAATTAGAACACTAAGTGGTTTGAAAAGAACAAATACAACTAATAAAAGAACATAGATTTGTTGTTCTTTTCGTCCCTTTCATTCTGTTCTTTTGTTTGATAAGGAAAAAGAAAATGTTGTTCTTTTTCATGTGTTTTGTTCTCTTGTTCTTTTTTTTTGTTGTCTTTTTCTTAAAAATTTTTGAGTTTTTGTTATTTTATTTTTCTTTTGATTTTGTTCTTTGTGTTTTCCAAAAAAGTTGTTTTCTTTTTAAATTATTTTGTGTTTTTTTTAAACTTTTTTACTGTTTTTTAATTTTTTATAATATTATCGATAATATGTTTTTTTTTGTTTTTCTGTTGCATTTTTCACATGATGTTCTTTTTGTAAAATAGTTGTTCTTTTTATAGTGTATCAGGAGAGAGAATATGTTATTTTCAATTTTGTACATTTTCTTTAGTTTTTAACATTAGTGTTCTTTTCAGCTTTTGGTTAATGTTCTTTTCGTTGACTCTATTATGTTCTTTCTGTTTAGTTTCTTATGTTCTTTTTGTATTTTTTTGTTTTTTGCGTTTTGGTGCAGGTGCACGTAGATCTACGTGCAAGCAAATAAAGTAAAAATCAAAAAATTCCCGAAAAACACTAATTACTCCGTAGATTAGATAGGGGACTAGGAGTACAGTAATTAATTAGATGGAGTTAGGGAGGAGTGATGATTAATGTACATCCCGTGTTAGGCATTGTTAGAGCACGTATATTGGTTGGCTCTTCAAAAGAGCTCTTGGAGGGCTCTCCACTCTCTCTCTACCATTATCTCTCTACAAGATACACTCAAGAATTCATTCCTAAAAACACTTAACATTGGTTGGTTCTTCAAATGAGCTCTCCAATATATTTTTTACCATTTGGTGGTCCCATGTCAATTCTTCATTTATTTTATATATATCAAACAATGCTAATATTTATTGGTAATAACTAATAAGTTAAGTAATTATGATAGAAATTTTAGGCTACTGCAATATTAACAATAATTAGATTTCATTTTCAACCAATGGGAAATTACGAAACGAATTTAATTCTTGAGTCGGGAAATTAAATGAGTTGCAAATGATTTTTTAAAGCTTCGGATTTTAAATAAAAAGTCCAGTTCATTTTATTAATCAAGCTCAATCCAAACAGTTTAATTTAAATCCTAAGCTAGCCCAATTCATTTAATTCCTAAGCCCAACTCAAATATCCTAAGCCTAGCCCATCAAGGGATTAGGGAGCCTATAAATAGACTCCCCCATCATTAAATGAACCCCTAAAATTTCATAAAGCCCCTTTTTGATTTCTTGCACCTCACTCCTCTCCTCTCTTTGCTCGGCACCCGCACGGCCTCGTGCCTCGAGCCTTCGTGCTCGTCCGCCTCTCGCCCACACACTCGCCCTCGCCTCTCCTCTCTTACCCGCAGCCGCAGCGAGCACTCGTGCGCTGCTGCTGTCCCCTTGCTCGTGTGCTCGTGCACACCCCTGCTGCCCCTCTCTCTCGCCCGTGCCCTCGCGCACGGTGCTGCCCCCCGCTCGCCCTCTCGCTCTCCTTCGCGCCCAGCGCGCGCGCGCCCCTCTCCCCGCTCGCGCCCGTCGCTGCTCGTCGCCCTTGCTGCGCACACACACGGTCATGTGTGTGTGTTGTTCGTTCGTTGCTCAATTCTTTTCGCCCAATCACATTATATTCGTGGTTGTTCCGTGCTATAGGCCGGATTGGTATAATTCTCTTCTTCCTTACCTATTCTATTTAAATTCCGTATTTTAAATTATTATATTAATATTGTTTTGAGTAATTAAAATGTTGGGAACCGGTTATGAATACCGTGGTTTGAGGATTGGTGTGTTGTGATTCATTAGGTTTGTTTTAATTATTAAAGGATGAATTTTCAGATTTGTTTATTTAATAAAGCATTGATTTTTATGATATTAAACTAGTTTTATTGGAATTTTCAAGTTAGGGTTTTAACCTAGACCTAATGAGTCAATTGATTAGCATAATTAGGTGATGATTTTATTTATGATAATCAATTATATTTTCAGATTTGAATAAAGGTTTAAAGTGTTGATTTTTATTGATTTTTAAGACGGAAGAAGTATGTTTTTGTACTAGGGATTGATTTCGCAAATTGAGACGATTTTATTATTGAAAAACGATTGATTTCGCAAGTTGCTGGAAATTTAATGAACATGGAAATAATTTAAGTTTCATTATTTTGATGATAGGAGGTGATTTCTAGTTGAGTGCTCGTTATTGCAAAGTGGCCCCTACGCTTAGGTATTCAAGGTACGTACAAGTCTAGGGCGACCACATTAATTTGTCAAGGGACATTACATGATTGTTTATGGATGTGAATTGTATTACGTGAACTTGCTGAATTCATAGTTGATTTGGTGGACGATCATGTGAATTATTATTGTTGGAATTATTGATTTGTTGATTGAACAAGCATGTTGGGATTATTATGAGTATGGATTTCATTGTCAATCATGTTGTTCAATATTTATGCATATATGGTTTGTTTCACATGCAAGGGATGGATTATTTATTTGTATGCTATTGTACGGGATGTCTAGCATACTTTGAGCCAATTATTCGTACCTCGTTGTACTATTTATTTTATCACATGTGAAGGGTTAGCTCACGTAAGCCACCGCACATGTAGGGTTCAGTTGGGAATATTATGTATGAAATGAATTAGGATTTGTCGTGCAAGGACACAACCCTCATGTTAATGTGCATGATGTGGAGTCTCACTTTGGTGAGGAGGAACATGGTAGTAATTTCACAAGTGTCTTGCTTTGTTGATCAGTTGATCACAAGTCCTAAAACAATTAAAATAAGATTGTTTGGTTGTTGTTTATTAATTGTATGTGTGCATGTTGGTGAGTCTTGAGTTCGCCTTTAATAAAATATTAATAAACGTAAAGTGCAACCAGAACAAGCTTCAAAACTCTTGGAACGTATATACCTTGAGTATGAACAATGGGGGGAGTCTTGCCGGAAAGCTCGTACTCCTACTAATGATACAAGACGTTGTTTCATTTATATTATGCGCAGGAATTGAATTCCGTCGGTATGGCCCGACACTCGGTATGACCCAATTTTATTATTTATTCTTTGAAGTATGGTTGGCTCCCATCACCTTTCCTTTATGGAATATTCTTTTGGCCCGTTCGAAGCTTATTCTAATTAAATTGTGAGTCAAGAGTCGAGTCAAGAGTCGAGTCTTGTATCTCATGATTGTTTGTTAATTATTATATGGCTTTTGCATGTTGATTAGTACTTAGTGAGTGATGCATGTTTTAGTTTCATTTACTCTATGCTTGTAAGTACTCAGCTTTTGCTGACTACGTGATTTGTGTGTTTCTGGTCATGGCCTTTGCCTTAATGACCCTATGATGATCCATCATTTGCATTTGCATTGTTGGGGAGTAGAATAATATAGCAGGTTGGTAGATCAAGTACGATCGAAATCATGTGGCTTGGGATGATTGAGAGAGTTGCATGATTTCGTTCTTTGAAACTATTTTATTTAATACTTTAATTACGTTTGAAATTGTTGAACTTTTTATACTTTGGTTTTTGGGCCATTATGGTTCCAAATTGTAGAAGGCCTCAATATTTCATTAATTATGGTTTTTAAAAGTTAATTGACATTTAATTCCGCTGCGTAATTCTGGTAATAGCCTTAACCGTTATCACGGTGGCGGTAATGCTTTAGTAATTCCTTTATTTTAAGTTGGAAAATTGTTTTATAAAAGCAAGGAATTATTAGGGTGTTACAGTATTCCCTTACAGTGGTATCATGAGCCTTATGTATTCAAAGCATGTTTTAGCATGATTTATTTATTTTTGCATCTGTCGAAATTTTGGAATTTTTTGATGAATTTTCGGAATTTTTACGAATTATTGGATGAATTGCGTAATAATCTGTTCCGAAATCAAAAAGATTCGTTTTTTCGATTTTTAAAACCCTAATCTGATTGAAAACGATTTTCTAAGATCAACCCATGGGAACGGAATTGCAAAAACAGGCCTCGAAGTGTCGTTTTTTGGGCATTTTTGTTAATTTTTTAATAAAAATTAAAAGTGTCGGACAGTAATTCAATTAAAAGGTCGACCTAAGCTACTCGGAATTTCTTGAAATTTTGACACAATGTTACTGGGTATATTCTTGATCTATGTTAAAAATTTCAGATTTTTCCGATAATTATAAACTCTAATTTTGCCATTCCCCAATTCGTAAAATTTGGAACCCTAATTGAATTTTAATTAATTTTGGTTTAATAATTCGGTTAATTGGGAAAGGGGATATAATTTCATGGGTCAGTGGCTAATTTTAAAAATTATTGGATTAAAATTTTGAATGGTTTCGTTAATTGTAATCGCACTTAAACCTAATTATTAAAAATCTGAAATTTAAATGTTAATGAACGATTTAAATTTTTGGATTTTATTATTTAAAAGTTTTAATCGCACTTAAACCTAATTATTAAAAATCCAATAAATTTTAATGTTGATTCGTTCGTTCTTAAAAATTTGAATAATGTTAGCCTTTGATTTAATATTTTACGAAATTGGATTGTCGTTGAAGTTTATTAAATCGTTAAAAATCGTTGTTTTTCGAAAATAAAAATCGTAACTTTTTGAAAAATAATATTAATGTAAGTTCGTGAAATTAAATTTATTTTCAATTGAGTTGGTCCGTAGCACGAACCAAAGGCACGAACACGTGTGTGTGGTGGGCGTGTGGCTCGACGAGCCATGCGAGCTACCATGCGCAATCGAGTCGCAGCGATGCGGGCAGCAGCATGCACGCTGTGTGCCGCGCTCTCTGGGCGAGAGGTAAGGGGCGTGTGTTGCGCGCATAGCAGGGCGCAAGCCTTACAATGGTGCAGCGATGCGCTGCGACGAGTCGAGCAAGGCATGCAGGGGCAGCAGCGATGCTACGGGTACGCATGCACTGGCGTGAGATGGCTGCGGGCTATGCTCGCATGCCTCGTAGGCCATGCGATGGCTGCAGGCTATGCTCGTGTGCCTCGTAGGCAACGCAATGCTAATGGGCTGGGCGCAAGCCTAGCCCAAGTAAGCACATGACATTTTTTTTGTTGGGCTTGACTTATTTGCATTAATTTGGGCTAACGGGATATTTAATTTAATATCTTATCTGCTTGGGCTGGGCCGCGAGTTTTAATTTAATATTTCATAATTAATTATCCGGAATAATTATTGGTTTGAGTGGGAGCCACTAAATGAAATTAAAATGAAATAATTATTTTAATTATTTTCGTAGGTCGCATTATTTTAATTAAATTCGATTTTAATTAGAATAAAGTCTAAGGATTACTAATTTGGAAATTGATTAATCTTTTTGGACGCGTTTATGTGAACGTGAATTTTAATTAATTCACGTAAATACTTGCATATTTATATAAGCCATTCGTTTTAGCATACGAATGGGTGAATGCATAGAATATATATTTTATGTAATGCAGGTACTCCAAGTGACTAGTATGGCCATTTAGGATAGTTAAATACGGTCTGCGTACCGTTCTATCTTTGAATGTAAAGTTTTAAATATGGTCTGCGTACCATGGAAATTTTGATGTAATTTATTATTTTGATGAAATTTTGAAGATTCAAGACGATGCCAAGCTAACAAGGAGGTGATGAAGATTGGATGCTTCAAGACAAGATGTTTTGGGTCATACTAGATCACCATTTATTTGTGCAATTTAATATATATATATATATATATATATATATATATATATATATATATATATATATTATGCGTGAATGTATGAATGTATGTATGCTTTGCATGAATAGGTTGTTTCATATGACTCGATTAGATTAAGTTCACTAAATAATCGAACCAACATAGAAACAACTAAGTCCAAAGTAATATTGAGTTTAAAAATTGCCTTCCAAATCAAGCACTTACAAAAATCTAAGGATCTAAGGTAGTAGGTTTACGCTAAAGCGATGTGCTATTTTAGTTGACTTAGGTGGTAAGACGTCCTAAAGGAGCACGTTGATTGTGGTTTCAACTCAAACAACAATGGCATTATGTTGTGACAATGGGATAGATTATGGCATTAATTTATTAACCAAGAGTAATTTGGAGATTACTAGCAATAGGTTTTGCTTACCTAAAATCTTAAACTACTTAAGACATGCTAAAGCTGCTTAAGGATTTAGGACTTTTGGGGTCTTGGAATCGTTTCATTCATTTTGGACCAGGTTTTTGCTTTTGCATGAATGAAATGTTTTGATAGATTTAATGATTGCATGCTTGCTTTTATTTCAAAGTTATTGAAGTTTATGAATGATTATTTATTGCAAATTCTTTTCGATTGTAGTAATCAAATGGCCGCAAACAATAACAATACTTTCAACCTGCGTTCAATTCTCGACAAAGAGAAGTTGAATGGCAACAATTTCCTCGACTGGCAAAGGAACTTACAAATAGTTCTTATGCATGAGGAAAAGGAATATGTCCTTGAGGAAGAGTTACCGGAAGAGGATGGGCCGGAGATAACTCAAGCTGCCCTTAATCGTTGATTCAGGCCAACAGGGATGTCAAATGTGTGATGCTTGCATCCATGAGTTCTGAACTTCAGAAAACGTTCATTAACTCGGATGCTTACCAAATCATCTCGGAGTTGAAGAACATGTTTCAGGACCAAGCCAGAATCGAAAGATTTGAGACTCAGAGGTTGATCCTTGAGACTAAGCTCAAGAAAGGAGAACCAGTGAGCCCACATGTTCTTAAAATGATTGGACTCTTTGAGAACATGAGAGCTCTAGATTCTGACGTCTCAAATGAAATGGCTATTGACATCATTCTCCATTCGCTTCATAATGGATATGATCAGTTCAAGTTGAATTACACCATGAATAGCATGGAGACATCTCTTACTGAGCTTCACGGTATGCTGAAAACCGCTGAAAAGACGCTCAAGCAAGAGAATAAGCATGATATGCTTATGGTACGTAAGGGCAAGAACTTCAAGAAATTAGGCAAGAATAAGGGCAAGAAGGGTAAGGGCAAGGCTGCGCCCTCATCCAAGTCCAACGGCACCAGTTGTAACACCCCGACAATTCTCTCTTTTCTAAAATAACCTTTTAATATAAAACGTAGAGAATTATCAGGGCATTATCGCCCGTGTGAAAACGTAACGGCTTATTCAGAATTTTGCAGCGGAAAACATAAAACTAACTTTAGGTTTATAAATAATCGATTACAGGTTCAGTCCCAAAAATCAACCAACGAAAATAAGGAAATATAAATAGTATGACAAGTTTAAGGTCCAATTAAACAAACCCAATTCAACTTAGCAAATCAAAACTAAATACAAGCTCTCTATTCCCGATCCCAATGATGCAACATCTTCAAACCTGCAGATGGACAATGCTTATTGATCCTTAGAGACTGCTCACCAAAGATTGGGTCATCACAGGATCAATAAGGCATAGCCATGATCAACATGCACAAGCAAAAGCACGTAATCAGCAAAGCTGAGTACTACATACTAAATCAATAATAATCCTAACATGATTCTATTAAACGAACAACCCTAACATGATACTAATGAACACAAACAAGGGCAGACAAAACATGATAGTTTGACGACCATACTTGACCAGACTAGACTAGGCTAGACTTTTAGCAATAATATTATTTTAGTTGAAATAGACAATGGACCGAGTTGACCGTCCGACAGTCTTCACTAAGGAAGACGAGGTACGGGCGCGACTCCGTAACCTCAGAGACCTGCGATATCGAGGAACATTTGAATAAAAATAGGACACGGTGATCAATCCGGTCCGAGATAAAGGCCATGGGCTACCACCATGAACCCCAACTCCTGTTTGTCCGTCACTTTAGACGTGCACAGTCTAAAGCTATTGCTACTCAGTTTCACTTTACATGATTTACAAATTGAAACCCTGTTATGACTCAACAATCACATAAGGCATACAATCCACATTTATTCACAACTGTTTTTATCTTGGAATTAAGTAAGTGATCACAAAGGCATCAATCAAGACTCATTCCAATTTACCCAACCTTTCCTTTAACCATGATCAACCCTGTATATGGGTATAAAGTTTCAACTTACTAAACAAGGTCCTCGGCCCTCATAAAGTAGTGAAAAGCTAAAAGGGAACAACAATCAACCGATCTGAATCAATATATACAAAGTAATCTAGTGTTCCCAACCAAACATGTTTGCATCAATCATCCATACTAACATGTTATAATTCTCATAATGCAATAGGTTCAATATGTCCGTCCAACAATATTAAACATCAATTTCAACATAACCAACACTACTAGAAAAAGGACATTTAACGACGAACAATTTTGTCGTTAAAAGCCTCAATTTTCGTCGTTAAAACCTTTAACGACGGTCATGATGTTCGTTGTAACAGGTTCCGTCGTTATTGGCTTTAACGACGATGTTCGTCGTTAATAATTAACATTTATTAACGACGAATTAATGTTTCGTCGTTAAGCATTGACGACGGATTATCAGTTCGTCGTTAACAATTAACGACGGATTACTTTTTCGTCGTTAACAAATAACGACGAAATCATAATTCGTCGTTAATCATTGACGACGAAACAATAATCCGTCGTTAATTGTTAACGACGAACTGATAATCCGTCGTTAATGCTTAACGACGAAACATTAATTCGTCGTTAAATACTTATTCACGATGATCAATTAAGAAATAACGACCAACAAATCCCTTGTAAAATGTCCTTCTCAACGGTCAAAATTTTGAATTTTGGCAATAACGACCAACTATTTTGTCGTTAATATTGCAATCATAATACTAAATTTGCGCTTTTCGAAGCACCTGCATTTTTTTCCCTGTGAAACAATGTAGAAAACTATCAATCAATTAAAACAAATGAAAATTTCATTACTCAAAAGATTTTTGACAATAGAATTTCAAGTTATGTGAAATCAAAAATCACATCCCCTAGCTTGTCTTTAAATTCTAAAAAAGCTAAAAAGATAAGTAATTCTTGTTCAATCGAAAAGAACAAATAAAATCTAACTAATTGAAGTGTTCTCTCTTGGAGTGCCATCCCTTGAAAAGCGTTGTAAGAACACTTCTTTAAATGCTTCAAGCTCATTAAGCTCATCTTCAACTGAACTCATGCGACTCTTAAGTGCATTGTTTTCTTCTTGTACCGTATCCACATGATTGGTAAGAGCATGATTTTGATTCAACTTAGATTGAAGTTCTACCCTCTGGTCCTGATATTTCTTTTAATTGTTATTCCTCCTCCAAAACCCAATAACGAGACTTTGACTTAAACACTTTTTGTGCTCCTTATATAAAGAAGAAAAAAAGTTAAATATCATGGCATGGGAAAGTAAAAAATAAAACCAAAAAATATATAAATGAAGAAAAAGTACCTGTACATGGGAAAGTGTTTGTTCTTCTTCTGTTGTTTTCTGAATTTCCTCCTACAACATATATAACGATCTCAATTAGTATCATACACGGGTAGCTCTAATTAAGGCCAATTAGTATCATACACGGGTGGCTCTAATTAAGGCCAAGAGTCAAAGTTCTAATCTTCTAGTTAAGTTTCAAGATCCAACAATATTCTGTTTTGACAGATTCTATTTTGACAATTTGTAAGAACATAATCTGAACCAGTTCCCTTTCTGCGGAACACAATCCGGTCCTCTCTAGAGAGAAAATTAAAGGACCAACGTAGGAGATGAACAACCTAGGGATCAACTATTATAAGCATGTTCGAATGAAGTATGCAAAACAAGCAGAACTCAGAATCTAAAAGAACACTATCCTGCATCATAGCACTTGATAAAAATCCCGCAATTTTCCCTTTGAAATGTTGCAGCTTCCATAATTATTTACCCCCTAGAACAAGCGCTCAGATTACAGACACCTGAACATTTAAGCCTATCGGGCTCTTCTAAATAAAACTATCTACAACTCATTTTCTCATTCTTATTCCCAAATGTTAAAAGCTTGATAAAATTTCATTCTCCATCTCGTTAACCCTACTCCTTTCTCCCCTACTTTCTACGTCTCTATGGAACTCATCTTTCTCGCATCCAGCAGAAACTTTTCAAATCTCATTTTACGAAAATCAACGGAACAACAAACTATGAACAAATTCAACTATCAGCCATTACCACCAACAATTTTCCATCATCTACAAGACTATGTTCACTACAAATTCTCACAATGCAGACTACATAAATGTTTTTAAATACTACAAACTGAAAAATATAGAATAAATTTAAATGATGTCACACCAACGATCCATAGTACGAAAAAAGGAAAGAGAAACAGTGAAAATTTAAACACCACGGTTTCATCAGGTTCAAGATCAATCAGTCAACTGATACCAATGAAAAAGTTTAGGCTCATGAAGAATTACATGTGTTAGATGGTCTATCACAAAATAGTAAGGATTACAAAATGATTATATTATCATACTTGCTTTGCAGGGAATTGAAAAATATACTTCTCTGTTGACTTTTTCATCTAACAATGATCAATAATGAAACTTGTGTTAATAGAAGATCAGGGTGCAAGATAAGATAAAAGGATAAGAAATTAAGCAACAATACTACGAAAGGAAATTCTTACCGGCTAGTGTGTTTAGATTTTAATTAGGAGTCTGTGTATTCTTCTATAATAAATAAAATGATAACTGCCTAATGCTAATACATAATCAGATGTATTACAAATGTCAACAAGTTTAAATTAGGATTGTAACTTAAACTTACCTCGGCAGCCTCTTCAATGGATGAAAGGTAGTGATACGAACAACGAATCAATGCATATATCACGAGTGCATGTGACTTAGGCTACTCATTCGGATTTTGGTTTGTCTCCTACATCAATTGCATGTCTTCATAAGGTAATTAATAAATGTCATCCAACTCATAGAAGTAGCCAATAATCAAGTGAAGCTAGAAACAAGATCAAATTCTCAATAAGCTAAGCTTAACATTCATTAACATGATAACCTGCCTAACAACTATATCATTCTAAATCATCAAAACTGTGTACAACAAGTTAAGGCAACTTACTTATGAGCTTAAAAAACCAACAAACTCAGTACAATTGTTATCAAAAGCTTTGTTATCAGGACTCCAAAAGTTTCTGAGTTTGCCTAGCTCAAAAAATACGGGCTAATAATATCGCCTCACTTGACCAGCATCCATACCCAACAGTACAATGTTGATTGCAACTGTATAAAATGGTGCCAAACAACATACTTGCATGCACGAAAACCTCCCAGGCTCTAGTACCCCCCCTCACAATCTTTCAGCACCGCAGCCACGTATATAATCACATCTAGAGAAGGAAACTTGATTAAAAGAAACACGTCTTACTGCAAGTTCGTGAATATTTGGAAGTAGTAAGATTAAAAGATTAACCAATATACAAGCCCCCTGCTGCATGCTGCATACCATTCTGGTAAAGCTGCAACATTTCGCAACAAAAAACAAGGTTCCACATTATTATGAAGAGGAATAAGCAGCCAAATCATCTAGAACCAGAAAACAAAAGTGAACAATAACATGTGTCTGCTTGCAATGTTCTTGTACTTTTTATCAAAACTAAGATCTAACCAATGAGAAAAAGTTGTAGATGGTTTAGTAGAATGGAATCCGAATCCAATAATACTCCTCAGCATAAACAAATCAGACTCTGGATAACAGATCCATGGTTGTTTCACATAACAGCTACAAGTCTTCGGACTATTTCCTAAAAAGGAAAAAGAAAAATGATGTTTGTTAGTCTACAGAGAAACAAATGCTAACTAAATCAATTTGAAAACAAGTGCTTATGATACTACCAAGGAACAAATTACTATGCACTATAAGATCTAATTTGTATCAGTAACTACCATATAAAAGTACTAGTGAGCATATCTGTTAGGTTATGATACATATGACATTACATAGATCATGCGGAAACAACCATTAACCCAGGACAACATATTATTTACACATAATCATATAGCATAATTTAGATGCATACTCTTTGTTGCGTGCCCTCCCTAGCTGCGCCCGAACCGAACAAGAACAAGTCTTTAGGACTCCAAGTGTCGTCCCTCCGTAGATAGTCCACAGCACGTCCGGATCCGCCTTAAGATTGACCAACTAGAATCGCCCTTAAGGTACTAGAAAATTTCGGCACTTTTATGAGCAAGATGTGTGTTTTAATTTTCTCTCAAAAAACTCACTTTTGAATACTTTTAAACTTGTTATAAATTGTGAGCCCTAGCCTCATATTTATAGGGGTATGGAAAGGGAATCGAAATCCTATTCAGATACAAATTAATTAAACCTAGAATCCTACAAGAACTCTAATTTAATTAATTTATCAAATAGAATTAGGAATTTAATCATTAACCGAACTCTGCATGTTTTAGGAAACGTGCACGAACACAAACACTTGCACACACACGCACGGCAGCCACGATGGGCCCCCATGCGTGCGCGCGAGCAGCAGCCCACGCAGCGCCCGCGCGCGCTGCGCGCTGCGCGTGCTGTGCGCGCTGTGCGCGCTGCGCAGCCTGCTGGGCCTGGCCTTGCGCTGGGCCTGGCGTGGCTGTTTGTGCGGCGCGCTTGGCTTGCTGGGCGATGGCCTGGCTTCGTGCTGGGCCTCGTCCGGCAGGCCTCGTCCGATGCTTATTCGTACGATGCGCTTCCGATTAAATTTTCCGATTCCGGAATTCATTTCCGATACGAAAAATATTTAATATTTCCGATTCCGGAATTAATTTCCGTTTCGAACAAATATTTAATATTTCCGTTTCCGGAATTATTTTCCGATTCCGGTAATATTTCCGATTCTGACAATATTTCCGTTTCCGGCAATATTTCCGATTCTGGCAATATTTCCATTTCCGATAATATTTTCCGATACGTACCATGTTTCCGTTTCCGGCAACATCTACGACTTGGATAATATTTATATTTCCGATACGATCCATATTTCCGTTTCCGGCAATATCATCGTTTCCGGAGTATTCATTTCTTGCCTGTGACGATCTTAGCTCCCACTGAAACCAAGATCCGTCGGTTCCGAATATTCATAGATGGAGTATTTAATGCCATTAAATACTTGATCCGTTTACGTACTATTTGTGTGACCCTACGGGTTCAGTCAAGAGTAAGCTGTGGATTAATATCATTAATTCCACTTGAACTGAAGCGGCCTCTAGCTAGGCATTCAGCTCACTTGATCTCACTGAATTATTAACTTGTTAATTAATACTGAACCGCATTTATTAGACTTAACATAGAATGCATACTTGGACCAAGGGCATTATTTCCTTCAGTCTCCCACTTGTCCTTAGGGACAAGTGTGCATTTCCTAATTCCTTTGTCGCTCGATGCTTGCTCTTGAACATAAGGTAAGAGTTGTCATCCTTATTACGTCCAGAGGTGTTCCTCGGTTTCAGAGTTCAACTGATCAAATAAACAGATAATCATAGCCTATGATTCATCCGAGCACGGCCATGCATTTCACAGTTTCTAGCTCTCCGAGTGGCCTTGTACAACTTTTAAGCATCTCATCCCGATTTATGGGAGGACAATCCCAATCTTGCGATCTTGAGATTAGACTTCGTTTGATAGGTGATTACCTGAGCGTTGCCTTTATAGCCTCCTTTTACGGTGCGACGGTTGGTCAACGTCAAAGCAACCAGTTCTCAAACAAGTAATCTCAAATCACTCAGGTATTGAGGATTTAGTGTCTAATAATTTAATGAAATTTACTCATGACAGATTTTCATCTCTTACAGTAAAGTTTCATAGGTCTTGTCCGATACTAGTCTTCCCAAAGTAAGTATCTATGCAAATGATTATGACATTGCCATGTCCACATAGTTCAAGAAACAGAACTACTAGTCATCTTGCATTCTAATCGTCTAACGTTTTCTATGCGTCCAATTTTATAGAAAACTCCGATTAGGGACCATTTTCAACCTTTGACATTCAAGTTCACTTGATAGACATTTCTTAGTCACAGGACTGGTCCTGACAGTCTATCTTGAATATATCGTCAAATTGAAGGGACTCATCATTTAATAAACCATAAATTAAATGGAAAAATGAATTCATTTCATTTATTGTGAATGATTAACCAATAATGTTTTACAAAGATTTAAACTCTAAAACTTTAAAACATTAAACAGAGACATCAAAGCCATTCTCCAATATGCTTGATTCCCATAGCTGCAGTGTGCGAGTTGTGCTTCGCCTGCGGCAGAGGTTTAGTTAATGGATCTGATATGTTGTCATCAGTTCCAATTTTGCTTATCTCGACTTCTTTTCTTTCAACGAACTCTCGTAGAAGGTGAAATCTACGAAGTACATGCTTGACTCTCTGGTGGTGTCTAGGCTCTTTTGCCTGTGCAATAGCTCCGTTATTATCACAATACAGGGCTATTGGTCCTTTAATGGAGGGGACTACACCAAGTTCTCCTATGAACTTCCTTAGCCATATAGCTTCCTTTGCTGCTTCATGTGCAGCAATGTACTCCGCTTCAGTTGTAGAATCCGCAATGGTGCTTTGCTTAGCACTTTTCCAGCTTACTGCTCCTCCGTTGAGGCAGAAGACAAACCCAGACTGTGATCTAAAATCATCTTTGTCGGTTTGGAAACTTGCGTCCGTATAGCCTTTAACAATTAATTCATCATCTCCACCATAGACCAGGAAGTCATCTTTGTGCCTTTTCAGGTACTTCAGAATGTTCTTGGCAGCAGTCCAATGCGCCTCTCCTGGGTCTGACTGGTATCTGCTCGTAGCACTGAGTGCGTACGCAACATCCGGGCGTGTACATATCATAGCATACATTATTGAACCAATCAATGATGCATATGGAATCCCATTCATTCGTCTACGCTCATCAAGTGTTTTTGGGCACTGAGTCTTGCTTAGAGTCATTCCATGAGACATGGGTAGGTAGCCTCGCTTGGAGTCCGCCATCTTGAACCTATCAAGCACCTTATTGATATAAGTGCTTTGACTAAGTCCAATCATCTTTTTAGATCTATCTCTGTAAATCTTGATGCCCAATATGTACTGTGCTTCTCCTAGATCCTTCATCGAAAAACATTTCCCAAGCCAAATCTTGACAGAGTTCAACATAGGAATGTCATTTCCGATAAGCAATATGTCGTCGACATATAATACTAGGAAAGCAATTTTGCTCCCACTGACCTTCTTGTATACACAAGATTCGTCCGCGTTCTTGATGAAACCAAAGTCACTGACTGCTTCATCAAAACGTATATTCCAGCTCCTGGATGCCTGCTTCAATCCGTAGATTGACTTCTTTAGCTTGCATACCTTTTTAGCATTCTTTGGATCCTCAAAACCTTCAGGCTGTGTCATAAACACAGTTTCTGTTAAAACGCCGTTTAAGAAAGCAGTTTTGACATCCATCTGCCATATTTCGTAATCGTAATATGCAGCGATTGCTAACATTATTCGAATAGACTTTAGCATTGCAACTGGTGAAAAGGTTTCATCGTAATCCACACCGTGGACTTGCCTGTAACCTTTTGCGACCAATCTAGCTTTGAAAACTTCAAGTTTCCCATCCTTGTCCTTTTTCAGTTTGAAAACCCATTTGCTTCCAATGGCTTGGTAGCCATCTGGCAAATCGACCAAATCCCATACTTGGTTTTCAGACATGGAGTCTAATTCAGATTGCATGGCTTCTTGCCATTGCTTGGAGCTAGGGCTCGTCATAGCTTGTTTGTAAGTCGCAGGTTCATCACTTTCAAGTAATAGAACGTCATAGCTCTCGTTCGTCAAAATACCTAAGTACCTTTCCGGTTGAGATCTATATCTTTGCGATCTACGCGGGGTAACATTACTAGATTGACCATGATTCTCACCAGATTCTTCTAAAGATCTCTGAGTTTCATCCTGAATGTCATCTTGAGCATTCTCTAGAGTTTGTTGTTCGACTCGAATTTCTTCGAGGTCTACTTTTCTCCCACTTGTCATTTTGGAAATGTGATCCTTCTCCAAAAAGACACCATCTCGAGCAACAAACACTTTGTTCTCAGATGTATTGTAGAAGTAATACCCCTTTGTTTCCTTTGGATAGCCCACAAGGATACATTTGTCAGATTTTGGATGAAGTTTGTCTGAAATTAATCGTTTGACGTATACTTCACATCCCCAAATCTTAAGAAAAGACACATTTGGAGGCTTTCCAAACCATAATTCGTATGGAGTCTTTTCGACAGCTTTAGACGGAGCTCTATTTATAGTGAGTGCAGCTGTATTTAGTGCATGTCCCCAAAATTCTAATGGAAGTTCAGCCTGACCCATCATTGACCTGACCATGTCTAGCAAGGTTCTGTTCCTCCGTTCTGACACACCGTTCCATTGTGGTGTTCCAGGAGGAGTTAATTCTGATAGAATTCCACATTCTTTCAGATGGTCATCAAATTCATAGCTCAGATATTCACCGCCTCTATCAGACCGCAGTGCCTTAATCTTCTTGCCTAATTGATTCTCTACTTCACTCTGAAATTCCTTGAATTTGTCAAAGGATTCAGACTTATGCTTCATTAGGTAGACATAACCATACCTACTGAAGTCATCAGTGAAAGTGATAAAGTAGCTGAAACCACCTCTAGCATTTGTACTCATTGGTCCACATACATCTGTATGGATTAAACCCAATAGTTCATTTGCTCTTTCTCCAACTTTAGAGAAAGGTTGCTTTGTCATTTTGCCAAGTAAACATGATTCGCATTTACCATAATTCTCTAAGTCAAATGGTTCTAGAATTCCTTCCCTTTGAAGTCTTTCTAAGCGTTTCAAGTTTATATGGCCTAATCGACAATGCCACAGATAGGTGAGATCTGAATCATCCTTTTTGGCCTTTTTGGTATTTATGTTATATACTTGTTTGTCGTGATCTAATAAATAAAGTCCATTGACTAATCTAGCAGATCCATAAAACATCTCTTTAAAATAAAATGAACAACTATTGTCTTTTATTATAAAGGAAAATCCCTTAGCATCTAAGCAAGAAACTGAAATGATGTTTTTAGTAAGACTTGGAACATGGAAACATTCTTCCAGTTCCAAAACTAGCCCGGAGGGCAACGACAAATAGTAAGTTCCTACGGCTAATGCAGCAATCCGTGCTCCATTTCCCACTCGTAGGTCGACTTCACCCTTGCTTAACTTTCTACTTCTTCTTAGTCCCTGTGGATTGGAACATAAGTGTGAGCCACAACCTGTATCTAATACCCAAGAAGTTGAATTAGCAAGTATACAGTCTATAACGAAAATACCTGAAGATGGAACGACTGTTCCGTTCTTCTGATCTTCCTTTAGCTTTGGACATTCTCTTTTGTAATGGCCTATTCCATCACAATAAAGACAGCTTGATGTGGACTTGTCCTGCTTTGATTTAGCATTGCCCTTGGACTTTCCACCTTTCTTGAATGGTCTCTTTCTAGCCTTGAGTAAATCTTTGGCTTCACAGTCCAGTACTATTTCAGCCTTTCTGACAAGGTGAATAAATTCTGCAACTGTTTCTTCTCTTGGTTCACTTAGGTATAGTTGCTTGAAGCGACCAAACCCACTGTGTAGTGAATTGAGCAAGACAGAGACTGCCATCCTTTCGCTTATTGGTGTTCCTAGTAGACTTAAAAAAAATAGGCGATCAAAATATGAACACATAAGATCCACATGGAACCTCAGTGGGACGCCTACCCTCTGTTTAGTGCGAAGGAGCTGAACATGTGTTTCTTGGACCTCCATCCTATAACACCTGTTGGGAGAACTAACCTTTAGACCAGACATTGATTCAATCAACTCATGGACGTTCAGGTCCCTGTCCTCCGTACTTCCACGACAGATATCCCTCAGATTCTTGATGAGCGTAAAAGGTTCATAGGCTACAAACCTTTTAGCCCAATCATCAGGGATATTGTTCAGCATGAGACTCATAACCTTTTTGAGATCCGCATCCCAGGCATAAAATCTCTCAGGGGTCATGTCTCTGGCATAGTAGCTTGGCATGGGATGTGACAGTACATACTCAAGTCCATTGAGTTTGACTATTTCAACTAGCTTAGCTTCCCATTCAAGAAAATTTGTCAGGTTCAGCTTGACCATAAGCTCAGAACCCATGATGATGTTTTAATTGTTGTTTGCCATATTAAAACTACAATTGAAAAGAGTAAACAAATAAATAACCATTCACAGTTTCTCTTAATAAACTTAAATTCTAGCATACATGCATAATTCAATGTTTATTAAGCATTTTATTCAAGTTATGTGTTCCGGCAGGTGTGAATAAAATGATTCCAAGATCCTAAAATCATTGAAGAACTAAGCACAGTTTGTCGACTTAATCCTAGAACATCTTAGGTAAGCAAAAGCCTTTTGCTAATAGTCTAGAAACTATTCTTGGTTGATAGGTACGTCTAAGAACTTATTAGGTAAACCTATCGAATTTGCCACGACATAAAAGGACTCCTTACTTATATCGTTGAGTTTCACCAAAACTAACATGTACTCACAATTATTTGTGTACCTTGCCCCTTTAGGACCAATAAATAACACCTCGCTGAGCGAAAACTATTACTAGATTGATGTAAAGGATATCCAAGCAAGTGTATATTTTGGCATGGCACCTTTTAACTCAATTTTTAAGTTTGGAACTTAAGGCTCTTACTATGTTGGTTAGATTTTAAGTGAACTAAAATCCTTAATCATGCAACATAATCAAGCTTTTGATCTCATGCATTTTAAGACATATTTAAAACAATAAATAACTTAAAACATGCATAAGATAAATGTGATCTAGTATGGCCCGACTTCATCTTGAAGCTTTGACTTCAAAGTCCGTCTTGAAAATCTCCGTGGGAGGCACCATTTTCTTCAAATAGGATAAGTTATAACTAATTACAACTATTTGATGGTACGCAGACCATATTTGAATTGAAAAATAACTTTGGTACTTTAGACCAATTACATTCAAATTAATGGTACGCAGACCATATTTTCTATCCTATTTGGGCCATACTAGTCACTTCATAACCTGCAAAACAGTACATATACAATATATATATACCATTCACCCATTCATTATCATGAATGGCCCACATAGCTGGTTAGTAAAACACATTATGCATCATGTAAACATTTGCAGCAATTAATCAAGGGCACCAATAATCTACCAATTATTCAGTCCTTATTAATTCTAATCAAGTTGTTTTAACCTTAAGGATTTGTAGACCTAATCAAGAGTTTATGACTAAAAAGCGCTCCCACTTAAACCAACAAATTTATATGCTTTACTAATTTTAAACATAAAAATGTATTTCTAGTCCAACCGGAAACATACAAATTTAATTAAAATTTAAAGCTCATATCAATTTATAGTTGAATCCAAAAGTTTAATTTAATTTCAGTCGTATTTAAATTAATTCATGATTTTAATTTTAGTAAAATAATTAGAATAAATAAAATTTATTATAATTACAATATTCAAAATTAAAATCCAAGAAAATAATTTAAATTATTAATTTTAAAATTAATTAAAATTACGTGAACTGAAATTTTCAAGTTAAACATTCAAAACGATCTTTAATCGTAACGCAAACACCCTACGCGTTGCACGCCCATGGGCCGCACGCACACAGCCATTGCTGGCCATGTGCGCGCAGCCCATGCGCTCGTCGCATAGCTGCTGCATCCCCATCGCAAGCCTCCGCACGCATTGGTGCTCGCTGCGCGCGCCAGCGTTCATCGCACGCGAGCTATTGCTCGCAGTGCGCGCGCGACATCGCTCGCTGGGCGCGCGACATCGCTCGCTGGGCGCGCGAGCCATCGCTCGCTGGGCGCGCGACATCGCTCGCTGGGCGGGCGACATCGCTCGCTGTGCGCGCGAGCAATGCTGGGCGCAGCGCTCGTGGCACGCGAGCTTGCGCTCGCTGCGCGCGAGGCTGCGCGCTCTTGTGCGAGGCAGCGCGCGTTGTGGCGCAGCTCGCTTGCTGCCCACACGCGACTGCCTTGGCTCGCCCTTCGCCCATGCCCATTCGTCCATTGCTCGTGGCACACGACACAAGGCAGGGCTGCTGCCTTGTGCTCGTGCACTACGCCCTTGCTCATTGCATTCGTGCCGCACGGGCGACGAGCTCCCTTGCTCGTCGTCGCATGCCCGCATTATACAACACCCCTTAAGGGTAACACGAAGCGTCCATTGCTTCGTGCGTGCAAGTTTTATGAACGAATCGCATAAAAATTTAAAATTTATATTTAAAATTAATGACAAATTAATAAATAATATTAATTTCATAATTTTAGGGCGAAAAATCGAAAATTTATTATCCAATTGATTTCCGATTGTTATGGATTCAAGTCTAGGTCATAAAAATTTAAAATTTATCATAAATTTACAATTTTTATGGTGGTTTTTAATCATAGGTTTCTAATTAAATTACAATTAATTATGAAAATAAAATTAATTCTAAATTATTCTAATTTTCAACAAATTAATCATAATTACAAATTAGATTGCATAATTAACAAGACTAGGCATTCAAACTTGTTAAACATATGCAGTAGGTCAATCAAAAATTCAAGATTTATCAACAAGAATCGCAAATATTTAATTTAACATCTTAAATTTACGAAATTTTGCATTCGAAAAACTAAAACCTTCGAAAAGTCATAGTTAGGCTTCGAATTTGAGAATTCTGGGTTCGGCAGAAAAATACTCTTTTTGTCAAAATTTTAGAATGCATTTTACATGCGGAATTGACACAAAAATCACTCAATTCGGATGAGTAACGAAGAAACTGCCGAAAAACTGCGTACGTATAATTAAATAAACGCAATTTGCAATTAATTAACAATTACGAAAATTAATCACCCCTTTTAATTCTTGCAAATTTGTAATATTTAACCATGTTCATGCAATTTAGATTATGAAAATAATAAGGGGCTCGTGATACCACTGTTAGGTTATGATACATATGACATTACATAGATCATGCGGAAACAACCATTAACCCAGGACAACATATTATTTACACATAATCATATAGCATAATTTAGATGCATACTCTTTGTTGCGTGCCCTCCCTAGCTGCGCCCGAACCGAACAAGAACAAGTCTTTAGGACTCCAAGTGTCGTCCCTCCGTAGATAGTCCACAGCACGTCCGGATCCGCCTTAAGATTGACCAACTAGAATCGCCCTTAAGGTACTAGAAAATTTCGGCACTTTTATGAGCAAGATGTGTGTTTTAATTTTCTCTCAAAAAACTCACTTTTGAATACTTTTAAACTTGTTATAAATTGTGAGCCCTAGCCTCATATTTATAGGGGTATGGAAAGGGAATCGAAATCCTATTCAGATACAAATTAATTAAACCTAGAATCCTACAAGAACTCTAATTTAATTAATTTATCAAATAGAATTAGGAATTTAATCATTAACCGAACTCTGCATGTTTTAGGAAACGTGCACGAACACAAACACTTGCACACACACGCACGGCAGCCACGATGGGCCCCCATGCGTGCGCGCGAGCAGCAGCCCACGCAGCGCCCGCGCGCGCTGCGCGCTGCGCAGCCTGCTGGGCCTGGCCTTGCGCTGGGCCTGGCGTGGCTGTTTGTGCGGCGCGCTTGGCTTGCTGGGCGATGGCCTGGCTTCGTGCTGGGCCTCGTCCGGCAGGCCTCGTCCGATGCTTATTCGTACGATGCGCTTCCGATTAAATTTTCCGATTCCGGAATTCATTTCCGATACGAACAATATTTAATATTTCCGATTCCGGAATTAATTTCCGTTTCGAACAAATATTTAATATTTCCGTTTCCGGAATTATTTTCCGATTCCGGTAATATTTCCGATTCTGACAATATTTCCATTTCCGGCAATATTTCCGATTCTGGCAATATTTCCATTTCCGATAATATTTTCCGATACGTACCATGTTTCCGTTTCCGGCAACATCTACGACTTGGATAATATTTATATTTCCGATACGATCCATATTTCCGTTTCCGGCAATATCATCGTTTCCGGAGTATTCATTTCTTGCCTGTGACGATCTTAGCTCCCACTGAAACCAAGATCCGTCGGTTCCGAATATTCATAGATGGAGTATTTAATGCCATTAAATACTTGATCCGTTTACGTACTATTTGTGTGACCCTACGGGTTCAGTCAAGAGTAAGCTGTGGATTAATATCATTAATTCCACTTGAACTGAAGCGGCCTCTAGCTAGGCATTCAGCTCACTTGATCTCACTGAATTATTAACTTGTTAATTAATACTGAACCGCATTTATTAGACTTAACATAGAATGCATACTTGGACCAAGGGCATTATTTCCTTCAATATCAAGGTTCTTCCTCTAAATTGTATCAGTGACTCATATCACATAAATATCACAGACAGCATACTAGTGAGCGAAAGAAGTATCATCCAAAGCAAGCAGTAAAACAATAGCAAATGAAGAGAACTTGAAACTCCTTGTTCTACACAAGCATAGGAAAAAGAAAAAAAAAGATTACCTGGCATATCAAGGTTAAGTTATCAATTGTTGCTCTACTGTTACATGTTGCTAAAGCTTCAAATATCATACCAATTCTTTCCTTGTAAAAAAATATCAAATACAGGAAAAACAGAAGAAATTACTTTAGAGGTTCTCCAATGGATTGAACCAGCTACAATTTCCAGTTCACAATATGACACTTATTCAGATGTAAAGACATTTTAACCTTTTATCTAATATAAAGCCAAAAGCTTAAATAAGAAACAAACAATGAAAAATGTAAGAATGGAAAAATATGGAGAAATATGGAGAAATGCAAGCTTTAAACAGATCAAAAGCTACGCAATGTGCAACTTCTATAGCACAGGAAAACAAATTCAAACTTTTCAATCATGCATTCACACGTCTTCTCTCACCAATCAACGAATCATTATTCAATTTTTTCTTTATTGTATTAAACGTTAAAGGACAATTGAGATGAAATTGTTAACGGAGACTAACAAGCTTTACAGTAAAACTTCAATAACTTTGAGCTTAGTTCATTTGATAAACAAGCTGAATTATCACGCTCAAGTTTACAACTACAACGAATCATATTCAAGGGGTTTAGTTTGAATTTTTCCACAACTGCATATCTTCCATAAGCATCATTGGAAAAGGAATTTGGAGGGGAATTTCGGTCCAAATTCGATCAATCTTTTCAAATTGCAATGCAAAGAAATAAAAATAGTTAATATGAGATTATTTTAAAAAAAGAAATTCGATTCTACCTTTGCATTGAGCAGAGAATCCTAATTTCATCCCAGTTAAACGCAGGATTACGACTTTTACAAACTTCTATTGGCATCTTGCACTACACACGATTATAACATGTATTCAAAAACTGATTGTTTCATTCATAAGACCAAAAAGGGGGAAACTTAACAAGAAATCAAAAATCCATAAAGATCAAGCAATATTCAATAATTAACAACACAAAACAATAGAAATTAGATAACCAATCTGATAAAAAAAATCACCTGTTTTCTCCTTAATTTTAATAAACAAAACAATTTCATACCGCAATAACAACTAAATAAGGATTCGAATTAACTATTAGCTCAATTCATAACAACTAACGCTTGGAATTATTGTATAAACCTAAGAAAATAAAGAACTTACCAGAATACGATTGTTAGGATTCAAGAATTTGACAGGTTGATTTGAACCCCAACTACATCAATCAATTAAATCAAGAGGATAAATCGAGCCATATATTCGATCCCATTAAGAAGTAATATATCACTTGAAATAGAAAATTTATATGAGAATATGAATTTGAGAATCACAATTGGAGGCGAAGGGTTTTAGGTTGGAGGGTTTTAGGTTGGAGGCGAAGGAATGAAATAGAACAAGGGAAATAACGACGATCAGTGTTTTACTCTTTTATTTTTCCTTATTTTATTTCACCAATTACGATGACCTGATCCTTTGGTCGTATTATTGTGGCGCGGGTATACTGTTAACGATTAAATATTTAACTCGTCGTTATTATCTGGTCGTTAAATGTACACTTTTTAGTAGTGCAAGTTCAACAACAATCTCAACACAACCAAGTTCACCAACAAATTCCACATGATTTCAAAAATTAGCACACATTCCAAGCACACAGGTATGTACGTACCTTGTGTAAACAAATAATAGGCCACTTTAACACTTTCAAAAGTCGCCTACAAAGAATTCTCCGCCTAAAAACAACCAACAAAATTCCCCAATCAATATCCAACAGTTTACAGCAATACTATAGTACTCTAAATACACCCTAAACATATTTTGAACCATCCCAATATCGAAACTTAAGTATTTGATTTCCTAGCATATTAATTATTGAATTAATGATTGAAATTCGTTGAAAACTCTTCAAAACATCGTACTTTAAATTTCCAGCAATATAAACTCGTTTAAAACTTCGCCAAGACCAATTTGACATGCCTAGAACGTTGAAATAATAATTTTAATAATCCACAATCATCCTTCCATGATTTAAAACCATTAAGACCTTAAAATTCATACTTTAAATAATTCAAACTCTTATTTCAATCAAATTATATAATCTGAAAATTAATAGTTTAATTATGCAAAACATATAAATATGAAATTCATAATTAAATCATAAAACTATAAATTTAATTTAAGAAAACATAAATTAAATTAATAAAACATAATTAAAACATTTAATTTACTTAGGGTTTAAGAAATAACCAAATAAGGAGAGAAGGGAGGCTGGCCGGCGGCGAACTACGCGGCAGCAAGCACGGGTGGTCGCGGGGCTGTCGGCGTGACGGTGGCGCAGGGTGGTGGCTGCGCTGGAGGCGACGTGGTGATAGCACGCAAAGAAGAAAGGGAAGAGAGGGAGGGGAGCCGGCTGGGCAAGGCAACAGCCGCGATGCAAGTGGTGCAGCGCGGGGTGGTCTCGACTAGGTGGCGGACTACGCAGGTGGCGGTTGCGGATCGGTGGTGGCTGCCGAGTAAACAGAACATCCAAGTAAGGAGAGGAGGAAAAATGCAAGAGAATAGGAAAATTTCCCATTCTTATTCCCATTCATATTCTCATTCCTAATACTCTTGAAATTCTCTTGGTTTTATCCACTATTAAAGTCTTTTCTTTTCTCCCCAACAACATATTTCTTGTCCCTTCTGCACTACAGGCCATATATATAAGCAGCTCTCCCATACACAATATCTAAAGACATAAAGGTTTCCCCACCTAATCATAAGGTGATCATGCTATAAATCTGCTATAGTATTCAGCGATGGTCATGCTCCCCATATTAAGGTTTATGAATTCCTAAGCTTTTTGCTTTCTCATAAAAGGTAGGGTAAAACTTTCCCCTTAAGGCAGTAACAATTGAATCCTAATTGAATCTCTCAGCAGCGCTAAGCCTAACTCTATTCTCTCTCTACCATAAATCAGCTTCATCTTTCAAGTACAGGACAACTTGACCCACTCTCATATTCTCAAGACAGTTCACAGCCCCAAATAATTTCTCAAACCCTCTAACCTAGTTCTTTTAAGAAGGTACGATCAACTTCCTTCTTAAATTATGGGAGCTTAACTTTTGCAAGCCTTTCAAACATGTCCCCTGCAGAATCGGGATGCTCGGTTCTCTCTCGAGTCAGTCTTTCCGCCAAAAGGCGAATAGCAACAACTAACTCACTATTGTTTTCCATTCTAGTGTGCGACCTAAAATTTATTACTCTACGATACATAACTCATATGTCACCTCTACGAAAGAAATTTCGATTTGATCATAGAGATCGCATCAACAAACAGTTATTCAAGAAAGTACAACATTATTAGAGTAATCCTCGTCACTTATTCATGAAATTAAAAATATCTCCATCAAGGACATACAATTTGAAAATCAATGAATGGAAGTTCAATCACATCAAATAAGTAACAATATTCTCATTCGCGTGCCCAAAATAATTTCTTGGTCATTTGGATCATCAATAATCTAACTTTTACTCCTCGAAAGAAAAAAAATGTTGATAACAATTCCTAAATCATAACACTGTGTTTGTCCTAAAATAAAATAAAGGTTATATGACATAAGTTTAAACTATTTTTGGGTGAATTGTGGAATTCTCAAATTGGAAACGAATGCTTTAACTTTTATTGCTAACTCTATAAAGGTTTATTACGTCCTTGAAAAGAATAAAGAACAACTCAAACTTCTATTGCTTTAACTTTAAACTGATGTAGCTTTGCTACTTATTCCTTAAAATATAAAAGGACTAACTGACTATTACAACTTCAAGCATCATGCCTATTCGTTCTTTCCCTGAAGCTTGCGAAGTGAAGTTTAGATCTTCAAGATCATCGAATTCTCCTCAGGATCTGAGTCTTCTTCCATGCCTTCATCTTGATGAGGCTCACTTGCCACCTCACCATCACCTTTTGGTTCCACATGTGACTCACTAGAAATCTCAATGGTAGGCTCATGGGCCACTGGGTTAGGGTTCTCTGCCTCAACCACTACATTATCATCTTTCACAACTACATCGTTTTCCTCTAGATCATTATCTATACCAACTCCTATAGATTCTTCTATAACTGCATCCCAAGCATGACTCCATAAGTTTCTACCCTCCTTGATCCACTTTCTGCTACCTCAATAATGGTGGTCATAATCTCCGAATCGTATCTCCAGCTACCATCCCTAGACCTATACTTAGCCAAATTTGGGGTTCCATCCTCAAAATGCACGTCTTTAAACCTATCTTTGAGCTCTGGGTATGACATTTTGTTACGTAAGCGATGAACAATGGTGGATGCTATAATATACTCTCTCATTAAGATGGATTGGTCTTATATCCTAGCAAAATACTCACATTCAAACACAACTTTCTTAACAAATAGACGAGGAGTCTATTCGTCAATCTTCTCAAGGGATCCTATGTTGGTATACTTGGAAAGAAACATTTTATTCCTGAAAGAAACAACTTAGGTCTCAATAACTTTTTCCTAATCCGACCATAATCAAAGTTCAACAAAGCAATAAGTTTGGCGGAATCAAACAATTTCTCTTATGCATATTCAAACGCAGCACTTAAACATTAACACTTGCACATAACAATTAACTTTTTATGATAGAATTATCTAGCTACTAATGCACATAAAATTCTATCCTACATGCCCTTTCTATACTACCCATCTCTCATACTATAATTAGAATAAACTAAAGCATTGAAGTAATTAAAATAATAAATAAAACGAGAATAATATAAAATAAAGTAAAATAAAATATATATAAAAAAAGTTTAAATTTTTTTTGTTACATTTCAAATAAGAATTAAAATAAGTTCGAAATATGAAGTTTAATTCGAACAAAAGAATTTAGACTTCCTAACGAATCTTACCCTTAATCCAAAAATAAAACAAAAATTCGAATAAATTAACTTAAATTATTTTCGAATAAATTTAAATTAAATTGCAAACAAAAGCACTTGATTCAACTAAAAGGTTTCGATTTCTAAATATTAATAAAAGTTTCAGATGTTTGGTCAAAATGGAAAAAAAGGAAACTTTTTGAACGATAAAGAAATAAATTCCGACCTCGTACTTTAATACTTGGAGCTTAACTCAACGAAATTCATTTTTAAGTAACTAATTAGTTAGTTAGGCGCCTAAAAAGTTTAAAAATAGACACAAAAAAGTCAATAAAACCTATAGCTCAGAAATACCACTTTGTAACACCCCGACAATTCTCTCTTTTCTAAAATAACCTTTTAATATAAAACGTAGAGAATTATCAGGGCATTATCGCCCGTGTGAAAACGTAACGGCTTATTCAGAATTTTGCAGCGGAAAACATAAAACTAACTTTAGGTTTATAAATAATCGATTACAGGTTCAGTCCCAAAAATCAACCAACGAAAATAAGGAAATATAAATAGTATGACAAGTTTAAGGTCCAATTAAACAAACCCAATTCAACTTAGCAAATCAAAACTAAATACAAGCTCTCTATTCCCGATCCCAATGATGCAACATCTTCAAACCTGCAGATGGACAATGCTTATTGATCCTTAAAGACTGCTCACCAAAGATTGGGTCATCACAGGATCAATAAGGCATAGCCATGATCAACATGCACAAGCAAAAGCACGTAATCAGCAAAGCTGAGTACTACATACTAAATCAATAATAATCCTAACATGATTCTATTAAACGAACAACCCTAACATGATACTAATGAACACAAACAAGGGCAGACAAAACATGATAGTTTGACGACCATACTTGACCAGACTAGACTAGGCTAGACTTTTAGCAATAATATTATTTTAGTTGAAATAGACAATGAACCGAGTTGACCGTCCGACAGTCTTCACTAAGGAAGACGAGGTACGGGCGCGACTCCGTAACCTCAGAGACCTGCGATATCGAGGAACATTTGAATAAAAATAGGACACGGTGATCAATCCGGTCCGAGATAAAGGCCATGGGCTACCACCATGAACCCCAACTCCTGTTTGTCCGTCACTTTAGACGTGCACAGTCTAAAGCTATTGCTACTCAGTTTCACTTTACATGATTTACAAATTGAAACCCTGTTATGACTCAACAATCACATAAGGCCAGGGGCGGTGCCAGTAAGGGTTCAGTGGGTTCAACTGAACCCTTACTGGACAGGAAAGCAATATATGTTATTAACCGCTGAAATTTATCATAATAAACCAGGTAGCACAGTGGTTTTGAGATCTGCAACCTGCAGCATAGACCAGGGATCGAGTCCCTTGAAGCAGCTATTGTGATTATATTTTTATTTATGTTTCCTTTCCTCCTCTTTTTATTTGTTTTTCTTTTACACTTGAAGCAAAAAACCTCTCCACTAATTTTCTTAGTTTACTGAGTACTTTTTGCAAATTTGTTCATTTAAAGTATTGAACTATATGTGTTTGAATTCATAAATTTAAAGAGTTGGGGTATGAAACTTTGAATATTTTGGTGTAAAAAATTGCTAATTTGGAATTAAAATTGAAATTTATTATTTTGAATAGATTGACCTAAAATGAAGGGTTTAAATTGAGGTTCTTTAGGAAAGATCGTATGTCAAAGTTACAAAAAATCTAATTCAAGACCACTTGAACCACCTTCAAATGAACATCCAACACCTCAAAATGAACCTCTAATACAAGAAAATGAAAACTCGTAGAGTTCGATTATAGTTCTTTTAGTATTGTTGTAATAGAACAAGTGTACCATCGAATTGTTAGTTGTAAAATGAATTTTGAATTATAATGTTTGATTTTATTAGGCGCTCGTTTGAAAATTCCGAACCCTTATGCACAAAATCCTGGCACCGCCACTGCATAAGGCATACAATCCACATTTATTCACAACTGTTTTTATCTTGGAATTAAGTAAGTGATCACAAAGGCATCAATCAAGACTCATTCCAATTTACCCAACCTTTCCTTTAACCATGATCAACCCTGTATATGGGTATAAAGTTTCAACTTACTAAACAAGGTCCTCGGCCCTCATAAAGTAGTGAAAAGCTAAAAGGGAACAACAATCAACCGATCTGAATCAATATATACAAAGTAATCTAGTGTTCCCAACCAAACATGTTTGCATCAATCATCCATACTAACATGTTATAATTCTCATAATGCAATAGGTTCAATATGTCCGTCCAACAGTATTAAACATGCAATTTCAACATAACCAAGTTCAACAACAATCTCAACACAACCAAGTTCACCAACAAATTCCACATGATTTCAACAATTAGCACACATTCCAAGCACACAGGTATGTACGTACCTTGTGTAAACAAATAATAGGCCACTTTAACACTTTCAAAAGTCACCTACAAAGAATTCTCCGCCTAAAAACAACCAACAAAATTCCCCAATCAATATCCAACAGTTTACAGCAATACTATAGTACTCTAAATACACCCTAAACATATTTTGAACCATCCCAATATCGAAACTTAAGTATTTGATTTCCTAGCATAATAATTATTGAATTAATGATTGAAATTCGTTGAAAACTCTTCAAAACATCGTACTTTAAATTTCCAGCAATATAAACTCGTTTAAAACTTCGCCAAGGCCAATTTGACATGCCTAGAACGTTGAAATAATAATTTTAATAATCCACAATCATCCTTCCATGATTTAAAACCATTAAGACCTTAAAATTCATACTTTAAATAATTCAAACTCTTATTTCAATCAAATTATATAATCTGAAAATTAATAGTTTAATTATGCAAAACATATAAATATGAAATTCATAATTAAATCATAAAACTATAAATTTAATTTAAGAAAACATAAATTAAATTAATAAAACATAATTAAAACATTTAATTTACTTAGGGTTTAAGAAATAACCAAATAAGGAGAGAAGGGAGGCTGGCCGGCGGCGAACTACGCGGCAGCAAGCACGAGTGGTCGCGGGGCTGTCGGCGTGACGGTGGCGCAGGGTGGTGGCTGCGCTGGAGGCGACGTGCGTTGGTGGTGATAGCACGCAAAGAAGAAAGGGAAGAGAGGGAGGGGAGCCGGCTGGGCAAGGCAACAGCCGCGATGCAAGTGGTGCAGCACGGGGTGGTCTCGACTAGGTGGCGGACTACGCAGGTGGCGGTTGCGGATCGGTGGTGGCTGCCGAGTAAACAGAACAGCCAAGTAAGGAGAGGAGGAAAAATGCAAGAGAATAGGAAAACGAAAGAGAAAAGAAAGGAGGAGACTACCGTGCAGACCGGCGTTCAGGCGAGGGGCGAAGGTGGTCGTGCAGGTGGTTAGTGGTGGCGGCGGCATGAGCAGCATTAATCAAGGAAGAGGCGCAACAAATTTTTCACGTGAAGGAGGAGAGCAGGTTTGAGAGTTTTTGAGTGTTTTTCTTCTTTTTTTTTCTTTTTCTGTTTCACGTGAAGAGCAAGGAGGGATATTTTTGGTTGTTTCTTTGATTTCACGTGAGATGGAATTATGGGGGTTTGGGTTTATAATAGTGGGCTTTACCCAAGTGGGCTAGAATTAGGAATTTAGGTTTGAGTGTATGAATCAAAAATCGATTCGGATTGTTTTCTGAATTCGAATTCTTTTCAAAGCAAAATACAAAACTATTTTGATTTCATAAATCGTTAAATATTTAGAACGTAATTAAAATAAATTAAATATACGTTAATTATATATTTATTACTAAAATTCATAAATTCTTATTTAAATATAAATAATATACGTTAAAATATATTAATAAAATTTATAAATTTACGGGGAATTACACCAGTTCTGGTAAACAGAAGAGGGTGACTCGTTCTCCTGCCGACTCTAAATGCTTCTTCTGCAAGAAGAAGGGGCATTGGAAGAGGGATTGCTTGAAGAAGAAGGAAGATGAGAAGAACGGGAACGTTGCTTCTACTTCAGGTATATATGTTACATATTGTAATCTTGCTAATTCTACTTCTTGGGTATTAGATATTGGTTGTGGCTCACACTTATGTTCCAATTCGCAGGGACTAAGGAGAAGTAGAAAGCTTGATAAAGGCGAGATGGATCTACGCGTGGGAAATGGAGCACGGATTGCTGCATTAGCCGTAGGATCTTATTTTATTTCTTTGCCTAGTGGTTTTGTTCTGGAACTAGAAAACTGTTACTATGTTCCTAGTATCACCAGAGACATCATTTCCGTTTCAAGTTTGGATTCTAAAGGTTTTAGTTTTCAATTTAAAGACAATAGTTGTTCTTTTTCTTTGAATGGAATGTTTTATGGTTCATCACAACAAGAAAACGGTCTATGTGCTAGATACGAGCAAACACATTTATAACATAAATACCAAAAAGGCTAAAACTGGTGATTCGGATCTCACATTTATGTGGCATTGTCGATTAGGCCATATAAACACAAAGCGCATGGAATTCCTTCAACGGAAAGGAATTCTAGAATCATTCGACTTAGAGAAGATTGATCAATGCGAATCTTGTTTACTTGGCAAAATGACAAAGCAACCTTTCTCAAAGGTGGGAGAAAGAGCAAGCGAACTACTAGGGCTAATACATACGGACGTATGTGGGCCTATGAGTACGAAAGCTAGAGGTGAGTTCAGCTATTTTATAACGTTTACGGACGACTTCATTAGATATGGCTATATTTACTTAATGAGGCACAAGTCTGAATCGTTTGAGAAATTCCGAGAATTTCAAAATGAAGTAGAGAATCAACATGGCAAGAAAATCAAAGCTCTAAGATCGGATCGAGGAGGTGAATATCTTAGCCACGAGTTTGATGACCATCTAAAAGAATGCGGTATTCTTTCTGAATTGACTGCTCCAGGGACACCTCAATGGAATGGAGTGTCGGAACGGAGAAACAGGACCTTACTCGATATGGTCAGGTCAATGATGGGTCAGGCCGAACTTCCTTTACAGTTCTGGGGACATGCGTTGCAAACTGCAGCATTCACACTGAATCGTGCTCCGTCAAAAGATGTGGAAAAGACTCCATACGAATTATGGACTGGGAAACTTCCAAAGTTGTCTTTTCTGAAGATTTGGGGTTGCGAAGCATATGTCAAGCGATTAATTTCGGACAAGCTACAACCAAATTCTGACAAATGTTTCTTTGTTGGGTATCCAAAAGAAACTATGGGTTATTATTTCTACAGCAAGTCAGACAACAAGGTTTTCGTTACTCGTGACGGTGTCTTTTTGGAAAGAAATCATATTTCCAAATTGACAAGTGGGAGAATAATAGACCTCGAAGAGATTCGAGACGAACAACGAACTCAGAACTCTTTAGAAGCAGTTTAGGTTGATGAACGTCCAAAGTCTTTAGAAGAGCCAGTGGGAGTAGTTCCTCAAAACGTTGTTGCCCCTCGTAAGTCAAGTAGAACTATTTTTCAGCCGGACAGATGGACAGACGTCCTCTTGACTGAAAACTTAGACGTTCTCATATTGGATAGTGATGAACCTATGACTTACAAGCAAGCTATGACGAGCCCAAGCTCCACTAAATGGTTAGAGGCCATGCAATCTGAAATAGACTCCATGTCTAAAAATCAAGTCTGATATTTGGTTGATTTGCCGGATGGGTTCACACTTATCGGATGCAAATGGGTCTTCAAGTTGAAGAAAGACAAAGACGGAATTGTATACATATACAAGGCTAGATTGGTAGCAAAAGGTTACAGGCAAGTTCACGGCGTTGACTACGATGAAACCTTTTCTCCAGTCGCGATGCTTAAGTCTATTCAGATAATCCTTGCGATTGCCGCTTTTCATGACTATGAAATATGGCAAATGGATGTCAAAACTGCCTTCTTGAATGGTGTTCTTGAAGAGACTGTGTTTATGACACAGCCGGAGGGTTTTGTCGATCAAAAGAACCAAGGAAAGGTATGCAAGCTTAAGAAGTCCATCTACGGACTAAAGCAGGCATCAAGGAGTTGGAATAAACGATTTGATGAAGCAGTCAATAAGTTTGGCTTCATCGAGAATCAGGACGAATCTTGTGTATACAAGAAGGTCAGTGGGAGTAAAATTGCATTCCTAGTCTTGTATGTTGATGACATACTGCTTATTGGAAACGACATTCCTATGTTGGAGTCTGTAAAGACTTGGCTTGGAAAGTGTTTCTCAATGAAGGACTTAGGAGAGGCACAATACATATTGGGAATCAAGATCCATAGGGATAGATCTAAGAGGATGATTGGACTAAGCCAAAGCACTTACATTGACAAAGTGCTAGCTAGGTTCAATATGATGGAAGCCAAGAGAGGCCATCTACCCATGTCACATGGCACATATCTAAGAAAGAATCAGTGTCCCAAAACATCTGATGAGCGTAGAAAGATGAGTGGAATTCCATACGCTTCGGCTATTGGATCCATCATGTATGCTATGATTTGTACAAGGCCGGATGTTTTGTTCGCACTCAGTGCAACGAGCAGGTACCAGTCAGAACCAGGTGAGGCGCATTGGACTGCGGCCAAGAACATCCTAAAGTACCTGAAAAGGACTAAGGATCAGTTTCTGGTTTATGGTGGTACAGATGAGTTGATTGTTAAGGGCTATACGGACGCAAGCTTTCAAACCGACAGAGATGATTTCAGATCACAGTCTGGGTTTGTGTTCTGCCTCAACGGCGGAGCAGTAAGCTGGAAAAGTGCTAAGCAAAGCACTATTGCGGATTCTACAACTGAAGCCGAGTACATTGCTGCCTCAGAAGCAGCAAAGGAAGCTGTTTGGATTTGGAAGTTCATCGTAGAACTTGGGGTTGTCCCCTCCATTAAAGGACCAGTGGCTTTGTATTGTGACAATAGCGGAGCCATTTCCCAGGCAAAGGAGCCTAGGAGCCACCAGAAGTCCAAGCACGTACTGCGGCGATTTCATATACTTCGAGAGATCGTTGAAAGAAAGGAAATCGAGATTTGCAAGGTTGTAACTGACGACAACGTCGCGGATCCATTGACTAAACCGTTGCCACAAGCGAAACACAACACACATGTAGCAACCATGGGAATCAAGCATGTTGGAGAATGGCTTTGATTTTCTAAGTACTGTTTTAGAACATCTGTTAGATCTATGTTTAAAACAATTGGTTTAACCATTTCATATTTATGAAATTTATTATTTCATATTCATTTAATTGTGGTTTAGTATTAAATGATAAGTCCATGTGATTCAAATCATTCAAATGGGATGTCAAGATGGATTCTTTGACAAAGAAACACCCATAAGTGAACGTGAATATTGAAGTCACAAAAGGATCCCTAATCCAGGTCATTGAAAGGTGGACGACCAATGACTAATGAAGATTAGATTGCAAGTAGATTACTTAGTTCTGTTTCTTGAACTAGAGTGACTGGATGTCAGAATCTTTTGCATAGATACTTATTGGATCTTGTATCGGATTGACCATGAGAACACTTTAAGAGATTAAAGTCATGTCATAGGTAGTTCTCATTAATGGTGATTAGAAACCGTTCCTCAGAACATGAGCGATTATGTCTGCTCGTTTGAGAATTAGTTCGCTTTGATACTAGCTAAACATCGCACCGTAAAAGGAGGCTATAAAAGCAGTTATTGGGCGTACTATGAATCAAAGTGAGTGTTCATAGATTGCAAGAATGGATTGTCCTCCTATAATTAATAGGATATGGTGTTGTTGTGTAACAAGGCCTCTCGGAGAGTTAGATACTGTAAAATGCATGGCCGTGCTCAGAATGGTTAAGGCTTAACCTTCTGCAAAAGTTTAACAGTTGAGCTCTGTAATCCGAGAAACATTTCTGGACCTAATAAGGATGGCTTGGATCTTACCTTATGTTCAGTAAGTAACACTAAGTGACAAAGGAATGTGAATGCACACTTGTCTGAATGACAAGTGGGAAACTGAAGGAAATATGTCCTTCACCCAAGGTGCATTAAGTCTAATACCAAGGTTCAGATTAATTGCGAACAATTAATTCAGTGAGATCAAGTGATCGGAACAGCTAGCTGGAGCAATGCTTCCGATCAGTGAGTTCTAATGAATATTAAACTCACAGCTTACTCTTGACTGAACCTACAAGGTCACACCAATGACACGTAACAGATCATCGGATTAAATGAATCGAAAATTCATTTAATAGCTTTTCGGGAATTAGTTGGAAAACGTATTATACGATACGACCTTGCATCGTAATCGTATATCGTATCGCGAATATTCGTAAGCTAGGCGAAACGAATAAATCGTATCGTACGACGGTGATTCGTCGTATACGAAACGATAAATAATATATCGAAAATATATTTAATCGCGGATACGAAGAGCGGCCCACGAGCCGAGTGCACGAAGCACTCAAGGCCCATGGGCACACTGGGCAAGAAAGCAGGCCATGACACAGCAGCGCTGGCCCATGGCCGAGCAGCTACGTGTGTGTGCGTGCGGGCCAAGGCAACGACACAGCAGCAGCAGCGCGGCCCACGGCCCAGCTCACTGTGCGTGCTCGTGTGGTCTTGCGCGGGCTTGCTGGCCAGCCTTGCTTTATGGCTTGGTCGGTTAGTAAGGTTATGTTAATAACCTTCTAACCCCTTTTCCAACATAACAAAATTCAGTCACACAAACCCTAGAGTCACAGAGAACCCTAATTCTCTTTGTGCCTCCAAAGTGTGTTCATCCCAAAAAGCAAATATCTTGATCGATTGTCTAAGCTACGATAATCAAGACGGATCTAATCGTGTCGGTGAACCAAGTAGATGAACGACAAGTGGAGTTCTAAGTTCGTGTTCGTTGACAATTTGTGGAAAACACGCTTCTAACGTAAGTCTGCTTAATCTGTGCTTTATACATGCTTCCTGGCTTTGGGGATTGTTTCCGCACATGTTATTATGTTTAACTGTATCCCCTTACACTTATCTCTTGTGACTCATTCTAATTAAGAGAAAACTTGTTTGAGGATTGCATTTTATATATGAGCATAGATGGTATATCAATGTTCTATTTATCTTGCCAAACATGTGTTTTGCATCTTAAATAATGATCTTTTTTGGATAAATGCACAAGTCTATAATTGTCACTTGGGTGATGTACATAAATCGAATAGACTTAGTATTTTGTATAGATGGAATAACTTGTATTCGTTACGCAAGTTATTTGTTTGGACTTTATTATTAAAAGGTTGTGATATTTCTTCGTCATCACCTCTGTTAGGGTCTTATGTGTGAGTATTTCTCCGTAAAAGATCTACAAGTCCTTTGGAGTAATCTAAAGGAAAGGTATGACCACCAGAGAAAACCGTGATATTACCCATAACTTGTTATGATCGGTTATATTTAAGATTACAAGACTTTAAGTATGTAACTGAATATAACTCGGCTATGTTCAAATTACTTCACAGTTGAAATTATGTGGAGAGAAAATCATTATTTTAGAAATATTGGAGAAAACATATTCTACCTTTCACGCAAATAATGTTGTCCTGCAGACACAATACCGTGAAAAGAGATTTAAGAAATATTATGAACTTACATCTTGTCTCCTTGTGGCTGATAACAACTAACGAGCTATTGATGAAAAATTAAGAATCGCGTCCAACTGGTTCTGCTCCATTTCAGGAAGCGAATGTGACATTCCATAATGGGAAAGAAAACACCACACAACAAAAGTGGTCGAGGACGTGGTCATGTTCATGGGCGTGGATACAAATATGGTCGAGGTGGTTATCTCAAGAACTCATATTCCCACCAGAAGTGGGACAAAGTGGTAACAAACAAGAGAAAGATAAAAAGAGAATGTGATCAATGTATGTTATCGCTGCGGAGAAAAATGCATTGATCTATTGAAACAAGGAAAGAATTTATAATTGTATAATATTGAAAAACTTAAATATGCGGGACTTGCTTTTTCTTGAAGAAATCAAAGGTGTTATAGGTTCAGATGCAAATATATACCCTTGACTTTAGTTTACAAGTCGAAATAGGTTCACGACTTAAGTCTGGACATTTGACAATTAAAGGTGCAAACCCTTTGGGGAAGTACAAGAAAATATGACCTAGAAAACTATAATAGATTCTAAAGCTTGTTATCAAGATACTCTATATATATATTTCATGAAACTAATGTGGTCCTGCAAACACGGTAAGTTTGAGAAAGATTTAAGAATTTTTTTCAAATAGTTCATGTATTGTCTTTTTGGTGTATGGACAAAATAAGGAAATCGTGAAGAAAAATATTATGATCACGTTCAACTAGGTAAATCATTCCCGGAAGTGAATGAGAAATGGTATGACTATAAATAGTGGAGATAATGTCAATAGTCATGATCGAGTATGTGAAAGTAAAATATAGTATAACTATGGGTGAACGAATGAGTATAAATACATGCAAGGATTAGGGGAAAATATCTCTCAGCATAATAAAATTAGTAGTATATGATCAAGATTATAATTCAACTATCTTGAATTTGGTACAAATATGTGTTTATATCTTATTGACTCACATTATGAGCATGAGTACAAGACTACATTTTGAAGATAGATACTTTTGTGATATTTACCAAAATTGTAATGATACTCCTGAAGAGTACAGGCTATCTTCCATAAAATTTGTTTAGATTATCTTGTCGTTATAATTGAGACACCAATTTGTGTCGTTATATCACATCACAATATGGCCAAGTTTTATATTATCATAATTACAATGATCACTTTGAGAATCTAACCAGAAGTTAGAGAATGAAATATTTCGTATGATATTACATGATGTGATAATCCAGGTCATCCGGGTTTAAGAAAACCCGTAATGAGAATTTGAAAAGTCCTGTCAAATAAAAATTTATGTGCTGACACTCTCTCGCATGTTGTATATCCAAAGGCAAGACCTAATTACGAGGTTGAGTTGTATTTCAATCGAAAATTTATAATTATTCGATTGAGAAAATAAATAGAGATATTAATGATTTTGAAAAATTGTATAGGTGTTTTGAAGTTTACCATGATAGTAAGTGACCTGAAGTTCACCGTCTTGATAGTAGGTGACTTGAATATCACCAAGAAGTTTAACTTATTACAAGTTTTATGTGATTGATTAAAGTATCATAAAATAAGTATCATAAATCTCTTGATTGGGGCAATCATACGTCAACACGAAAAGAGAAAATATGAAGAAAATAACTGCATATTATATCTACTTCCCGTAATCAATGTTGATCTCCAGAAAAGACAAAAGTATGAAATATTTATCAAAATACACGTTGAAAGCGTATTATTTAGTTGATGAAGAATTTTATGTCCCATAATATGTTGAAAATGTTTTCCCAACTTAGAGGGAGACGAGCAAAAATAAGTTGGCAAAATTGAAAGATAATAAATTGATTCCCATATGAGTAAGTGTACATGTCAGCTTTATGTCCTCGGAGTATGTTTGGACATAAATATATATGACTTGATTGTGTTAAATGGTTACATGTTCAGAGGCATAAAGGTGTATAATGGCCATAGTGCTCGATCTTACATATATTAAGGGTTGAGAATTATATATCTTGCCCATATTTATTTAAATATCCACACCTGAAGTGTAGATTATATATACGGTTCCAACATATTGCAAAATAAATTTATTTATATGAAAAGGGCAAGATAGTGCAGTTGACGATATTATTGAAAATAAAGAAAACACTAATATATAGTGTATGAAATACCCTTGAAGTGGTATAGATATCTGAACTAAAATAGATGGCTTATGAGAAAAGTTTAATGGTACTGATTTAATATGTATTCAGATATCATCGATGAATAGCGTGCAAAATATATATGAGTAACTAATACTTGATGATGCCGGTATACGATGTAACCGATATGCATATGCGAGAAGTAATGGACTTTGAGAATGAGGATCTGAAATATATGTTCTTATTGACGTCGACATAATCATAATGATCAAAATGAGCTCATGGACCCGAAGTCCAAAATGTTATGGATTTTATAATTCACAATGTACAGTGGCTTGCATTTTGTGTCTTACATTTATGTGCATGTGAAAGTAATAGATAAATGCATCATTCATCATACATTTAGTTCATTTTACATTTTATCGCTGTATGATTTTGATTTATCCAGTTTTGAATTTTATATTGTATTCAAAAGTTTTTAAACAATTATCATGACGTACATGAATATGCATCCAAAGCATAATAAGACAAACTTGCAACTTTGGTAGAAATTTATAAGAGGAGATTCTTACTTCGTCGGACTAGTAGTTGCAAAAGAAGTAAATGATGTTGATTTAATAGCATGTTATGATTCATGCAAATAAGAGTTTCTGAAGAGATTATACATGACGTTCTTAAACATCTAACCCTTTGAGTTTTGCATATAAACATCCCAACATTGATGGGATATTATCAAAACTCTAAAAGAGTGTTTTTGAAATGTCGTCTCAACCAGTAGTTTGAGTGTTTGAGAGTTTTGAAATATACATATTAATTTATTCATGAAAGAATTCTTGTACAAATATGAATCATCTTAAAATATAAGATAAAGGTATGTAATGTTCTTCCAATGAATACTATGTTATGGCCCAGAAGAACCATAAATAGCATTATTATACCTTCAAGTTGGACGATTATATTGTTATTTATCATGTATTGCCATGAAAGTATGACCAAAGAAAGTTTGATCAATATTGATCGAAAACTACCATTTATGACTTCCAGAAGAAGGTATATATGTCCAATATGTATGGATAAGTTTTGTAATATCATGTACAAGAAAATATATTTATCTCAGGTTAAGCTAAAGTATTATTATATTATGCATCGGAAAACTCGAAAATAAATGTAGCGAATGATCGAGATAGAGAAAAGCACGTGATCTTACATATATCATTTTCAAAACATTGGTGATATAAATATTCACCACATTTGTTCAAGTAGATAATTGAAGATTCAAGTTAAACTTTGGAGAATCAGATTTCAAGGAACTCCATGTTGCTGCATTTGAGAAGCTACCCAACAATATTGGATTAATTGCACTAAGATATCAAATGATGTATTCATCGGGGGAGAAATACAAGTTGCACTCTTTTTCCCTTAACCAAGGTTTTGTCCCACTGGGTTTTCCTGGTAAAGTTTTGAATGAGACAACATCTCAAGCCAATTATGAAGAGTGGTGTACTCTTTTTCCTTCACTAGATTTTTCATCCCAGGGTTTTTTCCTAGTAAGGTTTTAACGAGGTATAATCTTCAATTATGGACATTCAAGGGGGAGTGTTATGAAATATTGTGTGGATGCCCATTATATCCCTAGTATATTCCTGAAATATTCTAGATCTTAGGGTTTATTGTTCTTCAAGCAAACCTTATTCTAATGTATGTATATATACCCCATTGTTTATGGAATAATACACACAGTTTTTCTCTCCCACTTTCTCCTTTGTTTTCTCTGTATTTCACAACAAATTGCAATAATGCTAATAACCGATTATCTAATGCCATATTGCAAATAAGGAATTACAATGCAACTAATGCATAAAATCTTTCATATTTTAGTACATGTAAGAAATTTGTAATGTGATAGCCAAAAGTCAACAACAAATTTGAAATAATGTTCAACCATTTAAAATTTGAAATCCTTAAATTCTCTCTTTCGTAATCTATAAAAAGTCTCAATCCCTTAAGTTTCTCTCCCTTAAATTTGTAATCTCTTTATTCTCTCCTTAATTTTTACAGAGTACAGTTTTTATTTGCTACTCCCTATGTTCTTAAATACTTGCAACAATTTGACTTTTACACTATTCATACATTAACTTTAACCAATTTTTTTTACTAGTATATAAAAATCAAATGTTAGTGTGTAATACGTTGTTACATTAGTCTATGTACACTTTTTACATATCAACTTTAACAAGTTTACTATAAAAATAACTACATATAAACGCCGGAACATCGCGTGGGCCAATATCTAATCGTCCTTCGAAAGCCTTTCCTTTGATTCAAAAAAAAAAAAAAATGTAAATAGCGCGCAGCTAGGCACCCTTTAATGTATCATGCGAGTTTCGTGCACCACTGCACCGTCTCTTACCTAATCCTTTCTGCCTAGCAACCGCTCGAGGGCTCGAGGCTTGAAGTGATTGTGTCATCGTGTTTACATTCCAACGAAATAAACGCACAGAGAGAGAAATTGCTCTCTTCCTAAAATAGGCGACCAAAAACCCTAATTTTTTTTTTCCAATCGACAAATTCGATGTCTTCAATCTATCAAGTTTAAGCTCAGAGCAAAATTTAACTAACAATTTCCCCAATTTCCCCCCCAAATCGGTTAATTATGGATCTTTTGAAGGATTATCCTTCAGAAATTGAAATTGGAAGCTCCATAGACTCGTTCCAGAAGGGAATGGATTCACAGAAGCAGCTTTTCCATACACAGATCGATCAACTCCGCAATATCGTCGTCACTCAGTGCAAACTCACCGGCGTTAACCCTCTCTCTCAAGAAATGGTTATCTTTCTCTCTCCTTTAAATGTAACTTGTTGGGTTTTCAACTTTAGGGGAAATTTATGAACCCTAGGAAGTTGCGTTGTTGGGTTTATTTTACCTCATTTCTAGATTTGTATCGATTTCTCATGTTAGTTTTATTTTCTTGTATGTGTTTGGCAGGCAGCTGGTGCTCTATCTATAAATATTGGTAAGTTTGGTGAATATATTTACTTGGGTTCTTGGATTTTTTTGTTTTGCACGTAATTGGTTGTAGTGTAACTGTTCTGTATTCGTATTGTCTCGAACACTTGTTCATTGAGTGTATTTTTCTGAGTTCTTGTTTGATGAAAGAGCTGTATGACGTAAATTTTTATCTGTGATCATCGACCCACTTTTCCTTCGTAGTGTTGCAACTGTGTTTGAAGTTTAAGCTAACTGTAAATATTTTTTTTTGATGAATTTACAGGGAAGAAGCCTAGAGATTTGTTAAATCCGAAGGCTGCAAAATATATGCAAGCAGTTTTTTCTATGAAAGATGCAATCAGTAAAAAGGAATCTCGTGAGATTGGCGCTCTTTTTGGTCTAACAGTCACACAGGTATCGTCTGATAGAACTTATATTGGCATTAAGTGTGCTGCATTCTTTAGATGAAACAATGTGTAATTTGAACTGGCTTGTGATAGGTGAGGGAGTATTTTGCCAGTCAGCGGTCCAGGGTGAGGAAATTGACACGGTTATCTAGAGAAAGAGCGATTAGGGCAAGTGGTAATAAGGAATTACAAGATGGCGTACCTGCTGAGTCTGACCTTATGCTCCCCATTGAAACTGCTCCATTAAGCTCTGTTGGTCCTTCTAATGTCGAGGAAGCACCTTCTTGTTCAAACCAGGATGAAGTCTTGCCAGGACTAGGCGAGTCTGAAAGACATTTTGTTGATAATATTTTCAGTTCTATGTGTAAAGAAGAAACCTTTTCTGGTCAGGTGAAATTGATGGAGTGGATCTTGCAGATAGAAAATCCTACAATCTTGAGTTGGTAATTGCTTGTCAACCAACATCTACTTCCGTTTTTTGTGACTTTCATAGTTCTTTAGTGACTCGGCTTCTTTTCTGTATGGCTGTAGGTTTTTGATCAAAGGTGGTGTCATGATTCTAGCTACTTGGTTGAGTCAAGCTGCTAGTGAAGAACAAACAAGTGTTATTTCTGCTGCTCTCAAGGTCTAAATTTATGTCGCTGCAGACCTTTTTGGTTTCATGTTAGGGGTTAAACTAATCTGCTATGATGTTTTGGCTATTATGTAGGTTTTTTGTCATTTACCCTTGAATAAAGCACTTCCTGCTCACATGTCGGCGTTACTCCAAGGTGTCAACAAATTGCGATTCTACCGAGTACGAGGTTTGTACTCGCTTTCTTCCTAATGATTGAAGCTCATATTGCATCTAATAGATTCTGAATTCATGCAAAATGCATTATAGTGTGTCTGAAGGCAGCATAAGTGGGTATCAACATCAAATTCTTATATGAACATGGTGATTACTTAGTGTATTTCTTTTTTAATGATGATGGTTGCCCATGAACAATGTGTTGATCTTCCAAATTATAGCGGTCAGTACTTTTATGGGGTAAGTTTTTGATGCCCAGAATCTGGTAACAAGGTTGGGTGTTGGGGCTCTGGGTAGTGGGTACTGATACTTTTTTGTTCGCGTGTATTATGGGTTATGACAAGGCTACAATCACACCTAGTATTTATGGAATATTACGTTTCTCACAATTCTATTGAATTAACTATCGTTTTTTTGTACAAAAAAAATAATTCCAAGTGGAAGCTTGTCATTCAGTGAATGGGACAGATAATTGACATAATTCATCGTTGATGTTCATATATATCATTGTATATCTCGTGTTTAACATCTGAACTTTTGTGACCTCCATAAGAATCTGCTCTGTTTTTTCTTTGGTGTACTTTAGATATTTTTTTTTCACTGCTTCCCTTTCTTTGCAATTCTTATTAATCTGATTTGAAGACCAGACATCTCAAACAGGGCAAGAATTCTCTTGTCAAAGTGGAGCAAAATGTTTGTCAAAATCCAAGCTTCAAAGAAACCTAATGGCATTAGAGCTGCCGGTGAGCAAGAGATAGACCTAACCCGAAGGCATGTTTCCTGCATAGCCTAAAACAATCAGTTGTTTCATATTGCCTTTTCCCTTCTATAACGTGGAACGTGAATTATGTTCAGGATTGGCGAAATTGTTGGAGATTTTTCCTGGCAGTCTTCTGTAGATAATTCTGTGAGTAGAATGTAATTTCAAATTATTACTTGCTTTGAAGGTTAATGTACTTACATAACATGTTTATGGCTTATTTCTTGTTTCACAGGATGACATGCTAGTTACCTCATACGTAGGCCCAGACGATATCAGGTGATTATGGATTTCCACTTAAATTCATTTTGTTAGTCGGCCTTACTTTTCATAGATTGACAGTTCTGATTTATGGTGGTTGTCAGGAAAGTGGAAACTCTAGAAGCAATGAAGCTGCTCACAGCATCTTCGGATGATTCTAATAAGAGGCTCTTAGGGACAACGGCGTCTCGTATCCTTGACTTCTTATTTATTTGCTCACAGCAGTGTTATAAAAAATATGTGGACTGTAGAGTTGACTATATGAATCCTGTCTTGATGTAGCTGAATAATTTTCCAATATCTTGAGTAGCCATTCCAGTTAAGCATAGGTACTATCTAGAAGATCTTACACATTCCTTAGCTATTTACAGATAATAAAGAACGCAGAAAGGTTCAGCTTGTTGAACAACCAGGCCAAAAAGCAGTTAGTAACAGCCAGTCTATAAAAGCAGTTCCTGCCAATCAAAGGCGTCCAATTACTGCTGATGAAATCCAAAAGGCAAAAATGCGTGCGCAATTTATGCAGAGCAACAAAAGGAAAACAGAAGGTCCCAGGAAACCTTCTTTACTCACTAATGATTTGCTTTCAGCATCAGAAGCTTACCTTCGACCTAAGCTTGAAGCGCAGAAAAAGGCAAGGTTGCTTCCTCCAAAGAGTATTATTAAACAGATGGATTGTCTTTCTGATCAGAAGCCAGCTTTTGATCAGAAGGAATCTTTGATGGACAAGTGCCGGAGGGTTCAAATCCCTTGGTGGGCACCCCCAGGTACAGTTTCTTCAAGTGTTTGTTGGATTCCTTTATTTCCTTTTCAGATTATTGCTCTTAAAGGGCACTCAGTATTGGACAATAACTGTTTATTTCTTCAATTAAAGGAAATAAGGATCACAATATTGGTCATGTGGGAAATTCTTTTAGATGACAAGCAACGGTTTTACGATTCCCCCCACCCCCCACCAATGCCCGCTATAAAATCGAAGGCAAATGTCCTGTGAAATAATAGATTTTCCTTAATTTAGTTGCGGTTCTGTATATATTGTATAGAACATAATCAGGGCAAAGAGTTATTGACTAAGTTTTTTCCCCCTTCTGAAACTTAAGCTCGGAATTGTAGAATGGCATAACCTCTGATGCCCTCACTCGTTTGTAGTTGCAATTCTAACATTCACCTTGATTTCTGTTTGGCGCGGTTGCTTGGTGAAAGATATACTAACAATATACTTTGCAAGGGACAAATGTCTATGTTTATCCGCTTCATTTGCTTTAAAGAGCATTGAAATTTACCATTAATTTATCAAAATTTTCCCTGCGTTACGGTGTATGAAGAATGCTATTACATACTCCATAATTCGTCTTAAAATTATTGTTGACGAGAAAACAATATTATAAGTTCATCATGTTTTGACTGTTTGATGTAAAAACCCTAAATACCATTTGCATGGTGTAAAACTGCCCCCTCAATGTTGGATTAACCTTTTGATGAACAAGTCTATTTTTATAGCAAGGTTCTTATTTTCTTGTGGGCTTCCTAAAAACGACAATGGCAGAGGAAATAGAATGGAAGCAAGTTCAATCAGAGATTATTGGTGCCTACTTTCCTGTATTTCATATGCAATTTCCTTTTGCTAAACTAAAACAAAGTTCACTAATTGTTGTAAGTTTTGACATGAAGGCCAGTAGAATTTTAGGGGTCCATAGTAGAGCTCCTAGAGACTTGAAGACCTCCATAGCGCAAGTAGGAAATAAGATTTGATTACATTTTCCAGAGAGGATTATATTAATTGTTACAAAAGTGGCATTCTCAAAATCTCTTAAGGTAGAGATATTCTTATTTACAATGGGACGATTTGGAGTGCATCTGCATGTGCATGAATGCGTAAATTGGTGTGTGTTGTATTCATGGTACCGCTCACATGATGCTGATCCCCATTCTTACTTAGGATGCAAGGGATAATGACTGATGTCCTTATTGCTTGTAATATTACTTGATAATGGAGATTGAACTGCAGAAGTAAAAACAGTTTGAATGTTGTTTTTACAGAGAATAAATATCATGTAACTATTGTTGTTTGTTAATAACGCCTCTTTAGTCTTTACCCTAGAGTAGTGATCATTAAAAGGCAATAGATTAGAACTGGTGATCAGTTGACCGTTTGATGCCGTTTATATCAAATATTCAAACTCCCTTGTTGCCAGCCGTCTTGGATTTGAAAGTTTCATTTCTGATATTTATCAGAAGTTGCATTATCGTTGATGGTATGATGTTATGAATGTTCTTGATTCACGCCTTTTGTTTTGAGGAGCTGTTAATGGCCTCGGAGGCCTAAGCTTCAATATTTTGTGCCTATATTCCAGAATTTGGTGATTGGCGTACCACTACCGCCATGTTGTTTGAGCTGAAGGGCATGGAGTGTCTTTTGCCAGCAAATGAAGACCTGGTATTGAATATTGATCTTAGGCATATCTCCTGGGGTGTTTTCATATAAATCCTCTGAGAAGCCAACCTTTGGGTGGTCGAAGATTCAATTTACATGGTTTAGTCTCATTACCAATATGGATGTTTTCTATTTTTGGATGGTCGGATTTTTGTTCGGTAAACAAGTAAGTGACCACTGTGGATATGAAACTGTCAGTTCTCTGTCAAAAAAACTATGTAATTTGCGCTGATGACTATGACATGTTGTAAGCATGAGCTTGGAACAACTGTTGTATATCATTGATGTAGCTTGGAACAACAGCATGTGCAGGGCAGGAATATGCGGTAATGGAGTTCATATCGAACTCGGAAAAGGTGTATTAAAAGTCAACTGTAGCATAACAATGGCGTGAATAATGGGGGGGGGGGGGGGGGGTGATGGCTCTGCATGAGAAGAAAACAAAACTTATACGTTAGTAAAAAAAAGTCAACCATCTCAACACGTACAAACAAGTCAGCAAAATAGAACTAAAGACGTTGAGTTTTTATTTGGTCAATTAGGCAACGCAATTTGCTTTCCTGTTTGGTTATGCTGCAGTTACTATTTCCTCTTGGGGTATATGATGATTTTGCGGTTTTGATATGTAAAATCATTGTTGTGAGTGATTTTTGGGTTTACACACTTGGAACTATATCCAACTTGTGTTTTCTGTATGGATTGTTGATCTATTGTTTGTCCATCCCTGCAGAAATTGATCTGGCAGTTGAAATTGGTAGTGGAGAAAGCAGCAAGGAAACAGAAGTTCAGAGAAACCGTATCCATCGGGAAAAGGAAACTACTTATCCAACACTTGAAGATGTACCACCAAACCCGAAGGAGCCATGGGATGTCGAGATGGACTATGATGACACCTTAACCCCAGAAATACCCGTTGAGCAGTTACCTGATGCTGATGGCCCGTGTTCGCCTCTTGCTTCAGCTGAAACTCATAATCCCTCAGCTGACCCTTCCACTTTATCACAAGCTGAGCCCGATCTTGAACTCCTGGCAGTTTTGCTGAAAAATCCAGAGTTAGTTTTTGCCCTGACTTCGGGTCAAGCAAGCGGGCTTTCAAGTGAGGATACTGTAAAACTTCTAGACTTGCTCAAGTCAAATGGAGGGGCAGCATTGTTAAACGGGGCTTCTGAGAAGCAAGAGGAAGTGAAAGTTGAAGTTTCTCTTCCTTCGCCAACTCCTACTCCGACCAGAAATGCTGAAGTCTCTCTTCCATCTCCAACCCCACCAAGCAGATTTGAAGTTTCTTTACCCTCCCCGACACCTTCCACCAATCCTGGGCCGGTGCGTGAAAGTTGTACTTATATCGCTAAACTCTCACATTTCTTTTATTTTGCAAATGGATTTTGCCAATTTTTTAGTGGTAATTTTGGTCTACCTCTAAATGTCATTTCCATCTTGTTACTGACAAATTTACCCATAAGCCTTCACCTAGCTCTTTTAGTGCTCAGAAAATTAGTCAAGAACACCACGCTTATCCCATTTTTTTTGCTTCAATTTAGGAAATTGGTTCTCGTTTGTTATGTTCTCTTTTATAAGATTATATATATTTGCTATTAAGGACCAAAACTCATGGAATTGGGAGCGTAGGATGTAGGTGGTGTAGGAGTTGATATTTCAGGAAGATGACAGCAAATTCCTAATGGTTCATATTTAACATAAAAGTCACCTATCCCATCGGCCAAACAGCTCCTTGAATCCAAAAAGAACGAAAAACAGAATCTGATAATTAAATAGCAATTACTATTTGATAAATTTTGGATCAATGTTTGTCACTTGGCTATAAATAATGTTGGCGGTGTACTGTTCATTACAACAGTTGGGGGGTGGGGGGGAGGTAGAAATCAAGCTATTTATTGTATTGATTAAATGTGTATTATTGTTCCTGAATTTGCCTAATTTTCTTGATTAAGCTTGTATTTAGAGATTGGATGCTAAAATGGTATGGTTTACTTAAATTTGCAGAATGGATGGACATCAACAGAGGCTGCAAAAAATCCATTTTCCCGGCGCGCGATGGGAGTCCAGGATACTATGACAGTAACAACTGCTGTTATTAGTTCAGATAGGTCTCAGAATAGCTGCAGTTTGCAGCCACAGTATCCATCAACAGGACCTGGTGTAATCACATCTTTGCCTCAGCACCTTCCTTGTCAAACTCACATACCCGAGTATCAACCCGCATTTTATGACCCTGTTGTGAATCAAAATCCACCAACCATGAACTCTTCATATTCCCGGCCAACACCTGCACATTCACAGTCACAAATACATGCACATTCAAAGCAGTATCTGATGCCTGAAGATAATAACGCTAGGCAAGGCTTGTCTCAGTCTCACAATTCACGTTTCTCAAATCATGTTAGTCAAAATGTATATAATCAGACAATGACCGGCGGCCCCACATGGGAGAGGAACGATTATCCGACGGGTAGTCACAAGGGATATGAATCATGGAGTCCAGAGAATAGCCCTGGCCCATCAAGGTATCCACCTGAGCATCATCATGGGCATGGGCATGGGCATGGATGGAGTTACCCAGAGCAGAGGGAAAGGGGATATGCGCCCCCTGATAGAATAAGTAGGCACCAAAATTGGCGTGGTAGTGGTGGTGGTAATGGTGGTGGTGGTGGCCGTGGCGGTGTTAACCGACGATGGAATGGTGGTGACAGGAGACGATAATGACTCTGTATTGGCTTGTATGACTGTTGTTCTGTGCATAGGCAATTTTTTTATACCAAACGTACCCTGGAATGTTGGGTTGACCGACCGGATTTTGTTGGATAGTTGAGTCACGGACCTTCAACCGTGGATCCGGGAACACATTTGATATGGTAATTCATTTGATTAGGAAGTCTTCACACAAAACTTTTATTAGTCTTGTAGAGGAAATGTTATAACATTAATTAATTAATTGACCCGAAGAAACTGTTTTGAAGATTGGTAATTTTGTGTTTTGATAAAATATCCATCAAAAAACAACACTACCTAAATTTTAAAAAGCGGATCAAAGCCCAATAATATTTTACACCGAGGATTTGATTATGATAACATCCTGGACATTCATGTGTCATTGACTTCAGAGAGAGGGAAGAACGGTCTAAACAAATGTACGCAAAAAACTATTCTCTCCGTCCATTTTATTCTTTACGTTTGGTATCATGTATATAATTTAACGAATAATTGATGTAGATAAAGATTCTCTTTTTGTTTTAAATAAAATATACGAATTGCGTTTATTGATAATATTTTCATTTTTATCAAAAATTTAACATTGGAAAAATGAGAAAGATGTAATGTTCCAATAGTAAAGTGTGAGAGGTTTAATGATTAAAATGGGCCAATGGATTTTATTGGTTGAAATAATAACTTGACACGATTTTTGACTGAATATTAGGAACTTAAATGCTACAATATAAAATGAAAGATTCTAGGTTTAAATATTAAAATGAGACACTAGAAACGAAAAGCGTAAAGAATGAATTTGGGACGGGGGAGTAAGTACGAAGTATCTAAAATTGGAAAGAAAATACGGAGTACGTGGTATAATCAGGAAAACATAGGGCCACCATTGACACTGAAAATTTGTTAGTGTGTTACAATTAAATTAAATTAAATTAAGTAATTTGGGTCGAAATCAAATTATTAGCCCATTTTTGTTATTTCAGCCTACCTAAGTAAAACACCCAAATTAATCAAACACAAGTTGGGTCATAAATATTTGGGTCAATCCATAATATTGGATTTAAAAAAATCAAAATCAAGTGGACCAGGTAAAACTCTAAAGTCACGAAATGGTTCTAAGCCCAAACCTATCAAATCCAAGAAAGGAGTCTCATTCTCCTATAAATATTACTCTTCTTCAGGGGCGAGGATCACAAATTCATAATTTTTAATAACTCGTAAAATTCTCTTTAAATTCTCTCTGAAAGTAGTCAACAAACATATCAAATTATTGTCGATTGTATAGCCAAACTTAAACTCAAGTTGATGTATCAAGTGAACGTAACTCAAATTTATGTTGACCTCATCAAGAAATGTCACTCTAAACTACAATCAGGTTGACGTTATCAAGCGATTGTCATCCTAAACCCAAATTCAAGTGTCATCTTCAGTCGCAAAATAGAATCATAAAACCTAGTTTATTTCTTATAAACTATAGAATCATTTTCAGGTTGATGGTTAAGTCTTTATTATTGCACTTGAGGTCATGGGTTCAATTCCTACGATGGCCATGTTTCAATTTTTTATGCAACTCCTACGATGGCAATGTTTCAATTTTTTATGCGTATGCATGTGAATGTGACATATAACGAAACTCTTTAGCAGAGTGTCACATGACGGATATACCGTAATATAAACGCATTTTAACATATAGTATAGAATGTACACATTTAAGAAAACATTTTGCAATATGCTAACAAGTACTTCCTCCGTTAATTGTTACACAAATTCCTTTTTGGTAAAGTTCGTTTAGTTGACACACTCTTTATTTTGGTAATGCGAATTTCTTATACTCTCCCTTACACGGATATGTGGGTACTTGATATGTGCGTTTTATATAGTGTTTTCACCCCCGTCCCTTAGTACTTTTATGCGTCAAATGAGCTCTTAGGAGCCATTTTAGTAATAATCCGTGTATTTGAGTGTGCCTTGAGTTTCAGGACTACTTAGTGAGAAATTGGTCTTTTTAGACCCGTTTCATGATGATTTAGGCCACTACACGATCCCGAGGGGATTAGGGACGACTATTGTCGGCTTACGGGAGCCCTAGATGTTCATGATCGAGCCCCGGAAGTTAGACTCGGTGTTGCGGACGAAGGGCGGATCACTTAGCCTTCCGCCCGGTGGATTGCCCCTCGCCCACCGGGCGAGCAAGCAGAAAGGAGCAGCAGGCAGCAGGCGCCCGACGGGCGGGTCTTCGCCCGGTGCCCATCGGGCGCCCATCAAAAGCAGCAGCAACAAGTTCTCCCTCCGCCCGACGGGCGAGTGGTGCCCGACCGGGCGCGTGCAGATGTTTCAGAAGTTTCTCCCTCCGCCCGCCGGGCAGCCCTGCGCCCGTCGGGCGGATTTCGAGCTGGTCGCCCGTCGGGCGGTTGGCCGCCTGACCGGGCGACGACAACCCTGGGGCTACTTGTGCACGCGTTTTGCCTTAGTTTTTCCGGTTTTCCTTAATGTTTTTGGGCAAAACTATAAATATAGCCCTTAGTTAATTTAGTTGAACATCTTATTATCTTATTTTCTAGTATTAGCCCCTTAGTTTATTTCTCTTAGCTTTGTTTTCTCTCTAATTTAGTTCAAAACACTTAGTTTCAAATTCAATAAAAACTCAAGCTTTCCATTACCATTGTTCTTCAATTAGGTATTGTTCTTTATTTCAATCCTTTATTTTGCTATAATCATGTTTCTAATCGTGTTAATTGCTTTGCTAATCATTAATATGCTTGAGTAATTTAATTTCTAGGGTTTGGGGATCCATGATTAATATGAATGGATATTGAATAGTTATGATTGTTGACAGTGTAATTGATTCCTATTGATTGGTTTATTTCACTATACAATTAGATTTGCGCAGGTTTAATTGTGGTAGTTATGCAATGTCAAGTTAAGATTCGAGAGATGCAATTTGATGTTTAGTCTAATTAATTACTTGTCGATTATCGTAATTGTTCATTGTCCTGGATTATTATTTGTTGGTGAACCTATGCCCTAGATTTCTTAATATATTGATTCATTCTTATTTAATTATCGTTCGTAGTCTTAGCATACAAATCACCAACCAACTCTTGTTCCCAATAGTCTAGTTTAATTAATTAATAGTAGGAAGAACGCCTGTTTTCATGTGGATTCGATCCTGACTTCCCTTGCTACCTAGCTAGTGGACTTAGGTTATTTTTGATTAGGTGATACGACTTTAGCCTGTCAAATTTTGGTGCCGTTGCCGGGGAAACGGTTTTATTTTCTGTTGTTGATTGCTTATCCTAGATTATTGTTTGTTACTACTCAAGGAACTCACGTTCCTTGAGATCGGATCTCACATTGTTTTGTAGTCTTTGTCTATGCCCAGGACCGTAGGATTAGTAATCTTACTCCATTCGATCCTGAGCCCGAAAGAACCTTTCGTAGACGAAGAACTTTCATTGCACAGTGTGGGAATTACTCTGATTCTGATCATAATATTAGCGATCTTTTTCCTTCAGATACAGATTCAGTTTCAGAGATAGAGATGGGTGACGAAACTCCACTACCGCCACCTACCCCACGGCTTACAGACTACTCTAAGCCAAGTCTGTCCGTGCTACCAAAGGCAATCATGCTTTCTATTGCAGCTGAGACCTTCAAGATTGAGCCTGCATTGATTAGCATGATTGAGAGACGCCAGTATGGTAGGGAACCAGGTGAAGATCCAAATCTTCACATACAGTCCTTCATTCAATATTGTTCCACCATCAAGCAAAAGGGATTGACTCCGGAGCAGACCATGGAGATACTTTTCCCGTTCTCTTTGAGTGGGAAAGCTAAGTTGTGGATTAATGGGTTGAATCGGGCGGCTTTGAAAATAACTAATTGGGAGTCCTTGGCTCTTGCTTTTTGTGTCAAATATTTTCCACCTGAGAAAACGGCTCGTCTGAGGGGTCTGATATTAGGTATCTCACAACAGGCAGATGAGAGTTTGTTCGAGGTCTAGGAGAGACCAAGGACTTGCAGAGAGAGTGCCCGCACCATGGTTTGGATGATTGGTTCTTGATTCAGCAGTTTTATAACGGTCTAGGTAATGAGTCTAGATGTTTGTTAGATTCAGCTGCCAGTGGGAGATTCATGCAACTTGAGGTGCCTAGAGCTATGGAGGTGATTGAGGAGATAGCCATTCAAAATGCCCAGTATGGGAATCCTAGAGGTCTATCAAATAGGGGTGGTGTAGGCACGAAAAATTTATTTATGTGCCACGTCAGATATTATTCGGGTCAAAAGTCAAAATATTGACTCGATAATTATTTGACGATCAATTAAAATTAATTAATTTGGGTAGTTAAATAAAATTGGCCCATTTTAGTTATTTTAATCAAACCCGTTTATTGATGGTTAAAACCTAATAAAATGGGTCAAACTGTTATAAATGGTAATGACAGCCAAGTCCAGACAAAAGGCCCAATGTACAGCAAAATCCTAAAAGCTCCCTCACCCTATAAATACAAGCTTTTCATTTCATTCCCGGGGAGGAGAAACAGACGGCAAACCTAAAACTCTCAAATCTCTCCCTGCCAGTCAAGTCACAACTCTCTCCCTAGAAGAAGAACATCAAGCATTAAAATCGACGTGCCGTTCCATTCTAGAAGATCAACCTTGGACGAGATCATGCCCGGAGGCCCTTATTCAAGAAGATCAAACCAGTTTGTGAGCAACACCAAATCAACATCAAATTAATCCCGGTGGAAGAAGAACAACAAGCATACAAAACTAACGTGTCGTTCTATTTCTACATCAACATTCTTGAACGAGATCAAGCCCGAAGGCCCTCATTCAAGTATAAATCAAATCAGTCCGTGAACCAAGTCAAATTCAAAGTGGAGATCGAATCAGAGGATCAAATATTAGAAATTGTACCCAAAATACACAAAATCAATACAAAATATTTTGTTCACATTATTTTGATTCTCTTATTTTTGCAGACTTGAAATTTGTGTTTACAAATTTGGCACGCTCGGTGGGACGATTTCTACCTCTCATCTCTTTCTCCACAATCAAAGTACTGACGCACTTTCGAGCCGTAAGAGTATGACGATGAAGAAACAAGATCCAATCATGGCGGCCAAGAAAAGATCCATTCATTTTGATGCAACTTTGTCGTCGCTAACAAACCCTGACGTTGGCTACAAAAGCAACAAGTTCTTCCCTCCAACACCAGTCCAAGATCCGTCAAAGGAGCTAATCAATGGAGAGGTTCAAGATCCTTCAAAGGAGTCTATCAACAGGGTGGTCCACGAGCCAACCAATGTAGCAATAGACGTCATCGTTGTAAATGTCATGGCGATTGAAGCAAACACCATTGAGGAAGAATTAGCGAACATGAAGAAACTCCTTGAAAAACTTGTCCAGGACGGCGTAGAACAGAAAGCTCAAATCAAACGTCAAGACGAAAAAATTTCCAATTTGACCAAGAAGCTCGAAAAAAGGCCAATTGGTGAATCATACGAAAATGGTGGAACCGAAAGTGAAAGCAAAAGCGACGAATCTAAATCAACTGTAAAGTCCAAGCCAAGAAGGAACAGAAAGCACCGTGGTGATTCGTTCAACTTCCAAAAAGTTCAAGACATGATAGCCAAAACTATCAAACACCAATTTGATGAAGACCCTGACGAAAGTGGCCATTACATCAAACCTTACACAGAAAGGATTGATGCCTTGGTGATGTCCAACGCTTATCAACCTCCCAAATTCATGTTTTTTGATGGAAAAGGAAATCCCAAACAACATGTTGCACATTTCATTGAAACGTGTAACAATGCTGGCACCGAAGGGGACTTGCTGGTGAAGCAGTTTATTCGATCGCTAAAAGAAGTTGCCTTCGATTGGTACACAGACGAATTAGCTCCTGGATCAATCGATAGTTGGGATCAAATGGAGAAAATGTTCCTGAATCGCTTCTTCAACACTCATCGTATTGTCAGCATGCTGGAGTTGACACAAACAAACCAGTTGGAAGGTGAACCAGTCGTGGAGTACATCGATCGCTGGCGGACATTAAGTCTTCAATGCAAGGATCATTTGCACAAAACTTCTGCAATTGACATGTGCATCCAAGGCATGCATTGGGACTTGGTTTATATTTTGCAAGGAATGAAGCCCAAAACATTCCAGGATTTGGCAACTCAAGCTCATGAAATGGAGAATTCGTTAGCCAATCGTGAAGAAAAGTCCGATTAGTCAGACATTTGTTGAGACTTTAACGATTTGGGGCCACAAGTATGCAAGAAGTTTCAACAATGATACTGGGGGCAAAGGAGAAAATGATCGTCCTCAAAGCTCCTAAGCACGAGCCTAAACTGCATAACCAAAAAAAAAATTATTACAAATTTTTTTGAACTACGTTTGGCTTGATCCATAAAAGTGAAAAATTAATCACTTATTTTGGTACGTAGGCATCTTGGATAATAAAAAAAGTTTCAAGGCCAGCAACATTGAAAAAAAATTAAAGTAATTTTGGAATAAAATTTGAAATTTTATTCCTCAAAGGGGTACAAAGTTTTTTTTAAACACCAAATGTTTTTAAAACGAAGTATGACAGCGGGGGCATGGCAAACAAAAAAGAAAAAAAGATTCAAATTGTTTTACATTGTCTTCGAAATTTAATTTTGTTAAATGATGACACGAAAGTTTGTCGTCATTTAATTTGCTTGAAGTCTGGAGAAAGCTCAAAAGCACCAACACTTCGAATCAACATTATGGGGAAAGCTTTTAAGCACCATAAATTTGAAAAACCGACATTCTGGAGAAAGCTTTTAAGCACCATAAATTTGAAAATAATAATAATTACAAAGGATGGAGAAAGCTTCCAAGCACCATCGCATATCAAAGTTTAAATGGCCCAAAACTTCGTCAAAATTTCTTGAAGGCCTGGAGAAAGCTTCCAAGCACCAGAGTTAAATTGAAGGATGGAGAAAGCTGTAACACCCCGACAATTCTCTCTTTTCTAAAATAGTCTTTTAATATAAAACGTAGAGAATTATCAAGGCATTATCGCCCGTGTGAAAACGTAACGGCTTACTCAGAATTTTGCAGCGGAAAACATAAAACTAACTTTAGGTTTATAAACAATCTATTACAGATTTAATCCCAAAAATCATCCGACGAAAATAAGGAAATATAAATAGTACGACAAGTTTAAAGTCCCAATTAACAAACCCAAGTTAACTTAGCAAATCAAAACTAAATACAAGCTCTCTATTCCCGATCCCAATGATGCAATTAACATCTTCAAACCTGCAGATGGACAATGCTTATTGATCCTTAGAGACTGCTCACCAAAGATTGGGTCATCACAGGATCAATAAGGCATAGCCATGATCAACATGCACAAGCAAAAGCACGTAATCAGCAAAGCTGAGTACTACATACTAAATCAATAATAATCCTAACATGATTCTATTAAACGAACAATCCTAACATGGTACTAAATAAAACATAAGCAGGATAATCAAGATATATTGACTTGAAGACTATACTTGACTGAACTAGACCTTTGTATCATTAACATTATTTTAATTGAAATAGTCAATGGACTGAGTTGTCTACTAGAAACTTCTTCTTCTTCACTAAGGAAGACGAGGTACGGGCGCGACTCCGTAAACCCCAATGACCTGCGATATCGAGGGACTTTTTAAATAAAAATAGAACCGGTGATCAATCCGGCCCCAGAAAAAGCCATAGGCTACCCATGACCCCAACTCCTGATTGTCCGTCACTTTAGACGTGCACAGTCTAAAGCTATTGCTACTCATTTTCACTTTACATGACTTAACTTTTAATACTTGGTTATGACTCATTAAACATAAATATTATATTCAACAAGGAAACACAACTTCTTTTATCTTTGAATTAAACCAGTGATCACAACATTCAACCAAGAGCCAATTCCAACTATTTTAATCCTTCCTTTATCCATATTTAAAAACCTTTATTAGGTATAAGGTTCAACCACCAAACAAGGTCCTCGGCCCTTATAAAGTAGTGAAAATCTAAAGAGGAACAACGATCAATAAAGATCTAAACCAATATTAAATAATATAAAGTTCCACAAAACCAACATGCTTGCATCAATATTCCATGCTAACATGATTCAATTCTTATAAATAAAGTTCTATGCTCAACGCATTAATTCAACGACGTTGAACATGAAATTCCAACATAAACAAGTTCATAAATATATTCATCATATTCTCAATACAACACACATCCAAGCACACGGTATGTACGTACCTTGTGTAAACAAACTGATAGGCCACTTTAACGAATTCAAAAGTCACCCACAAAGAATTCTCCGCCTAAAATAATCAAGAAACGTACCCAAATCAATTCCTAATCATTGGCAACCATAACAAAGCATTCTAAATGCATCCTAAACATATTTAGAACATTCCCCAATATCAAAACTTAAACCTTTGATTTCCTAGCATCATAGTTATTGAATTAGTGATTGAAATTCATTGAAAACTCTTTGCAAACATCGTACTTTAAATTTTCAGCAATATAACTAATTTCAAACTACTCCAAAACATAATTAACATTCTTAGAATCATAAAAATAATAGCTTTAATAATATATAATCGTTCTATTATGATTTAAAGCCATTAAAACCTCAAAAGTCACACTTTACTACTTAAAGGCACTAATTTAACCAATATAATATAATCTGAAAATTAGTAACTTTATTATATAATTCGTATAATCTGAAATATATAATTTAAATCATAAAAACTATAACTTTAATTCAAGAAAACATAATTCGAATTAATAAAACATGATTAAACCCTAACTTATATTTTAATCAACCAAAACTGAAAATAATTAGTTTATAATATCAACACCAAATCTGAAAATCATATTCAAACCATAAAGATTATAAATTTAATTCAAGAACATAAATTAAATTATTAAAATGTAATTAAAACATTAATTAGTTTTAAGGGTTTGGAAATAACCAAAGGAGAGGAGGAGTGATGGCCGGCGGTGACTAGGGCACGGCGGGGACAGCGGTGGTACTGGGCGGCGGCACTGGTCGGGTCAGGTGCTGCGCACGGTGGTTGCTGGTGGTTGGCGAGGTGGACTTGTGCAGCAAGCAAGGAGGAGGTCGAAAGAGAATAGAAAAACGAGAGGGAGGAAAAGGGGAGCACCGGCCTGACTGAGACGCGGTGGCTGATGGTGTGGGCGACGGAGGCAGCGGCGCAGCAAGGCAGCGCAACAGCAGCGTCAGTGGAGGCTGGTCGAACACACAAACAGAAGTTAAGGGGAGAGAAAGAAACGAAACAAAGAGAGAAGAAGGAGGACGAACGAGATAAGAGATTTACCGGCGGCGAGGACGATGGTGGTCCGGACTGAAGTGACAGTGGCTGGTGGCTGAGCAACGACGTGAAGGAGGAGAGAAAACGGCTGAGAGGTTGAGGGCTTGCAACTTCACGTGAATGATGAGAACGAAAAGGGTTTTGGGTGTTTCTTGTTTCTTTTTTTTTTTTTGCTTTTTACGTGAATTGAAAGAGAAGGAAAGGAGTAAAGTGTTTTGGGTCTTATTATTTGGGCTTTGCCAATTGGGCTAGAATTAGGAGTTTAATTTTAGGATTCGAATCCAAAATCGAAATAAGATCGTTTTCTAAATTCAATCGATTTTCTAAATTCAAATTCTTTTTAACTTAAAATTCTAAAATTATTCTTGATTGCACAAACCGTTAAAATATTTAGAATATATTTAAATAAAATTAAATATACATTAAATATATAATAAAGTTCTAAAATCGTTAAATATTTAGAACGTACTTAAAATAAAATAAATATACGTTAATTATATATTTATTACTTAAAATTCATAAATTCTATTTAAATATAAATAATATACGTTAAAATATATTAATAAAATTTATAAATTTACGGGGGATTACAATCTACCCCTCTTAAAAGAAGTTTCGTCCCGAAACTTGACACGAAATTTCCCACATTTTCCCCAAAACTTTTAACTTATTCTTACTAGAGAAGTACTTGTGCCACCTACGTGCACTCTTTTGCCAACTCAAAACTATTTGTGTTACTCATGAACACCTTTTCTTATGCGGAGAATCTATTTGCTTTGCATCAACTTGTAAAATTTGCTAAAATAAGCACAAAAATGCCACAAAATAGGTAAAAGGCGCGAATTTCTATCGCATTCTACCCCCCTTAAAGAAAACGAGTTACGCCCTCGTAACTCACCTCAGGGAATAACTAACCAAAATTCTCTTTTGACGAATTCTATCCTCAAAATTCCTATATCACTAAAACTACTAACTTTAGACTCTTAATAACAAATGACAAAACGAAATAATAAGTTTCTACCGAATCAAATAATGTTTTAACTAGCACGAAGTTAATAGAAAAGTACCAGAATCTATATCGGCAGATCGTTCATCCTCATTTTGATTCATCATGTACAACTTTCCTGGAGCCTTATTCGGGTTGTTGTTATCATTTGCAGGCTTATTATAGTTCTCTTGATTGTTTTGTGCCCCTCCAAGCTTTGAATTTTGACCTCCAGACTGGTTAAACTTCACTTGGTTTCCACCTCCATTACTATTTTGTTCCTTTCTGTGTTTAGTGAAGCACTCATACTCCCTATGTCCCCTTTTCTGACAATAGTTGCAGGTCACTAATTCTCCTTTGCAGTTCTTACCAGGGTGATTGTTACTGCACATCTTGCAATGATGCACTCTCTCAGACGGGTTCGAGTTATTGTGGTGCCCCTGATTGTTTCCTCCATGGAAATTTCCATTTCCATTCTTATTTCCGTTTCTATTCCTTCTAAAGTTTTCTTGGTTACCCCCAGCATTAAAATCTTTCCTCTTTTCCCCAATTACCACAGTTTTCTTTTCCCTTCTAGACTGCAGACCATAAATATGAGCAGCTCTCCCGTACACTATGTCTAAGGATGTAAAAGTTTCTCCACCTAATCCCAATTGAATTTCATCAGTCAGTCCTTGCTCAAACCTTTGAGCCTTTAGCTCCTCAGTAACTACCACTTCAGGTGCAAACCTCGATAAAGCTATAAACTTGCTATAGTATTCAGCAATAGTCATATTCCCCATCCTAAGGTTGATGAACTCCTGCGCTTTCTGCTTTCTCATAAAAGGAGGATAAAACTTCCCCCTCAATGCAACAATAAATGAATCCCAATTGAATCCCTCAGCAGCACTTAGTCTAGTTCCATTTTCCTTCCACCAAAGGTCAGCCTCATCTTTCAGGTAAAGGACAGCTTGACTTACTCTCATACTCCCAGGGCAACTCACAGCCTCAAATAGTTTCTCAAACTCCCTAATCCAGTTTTCCAGGAAGGTTGGGTCGACTTGCCCCTTGAAATACGGTGGCTTAACCTTAGAAAGTCTTACAAACATTTCCCCTGCAGAGTCGGGGCGCTCAGTTCTCTCTTGGGTTAGCTTTTCCGCCAAGAGGCGAATCGCAGCAGCTAGATAATTGTTGTTGGCCATTGTAGAATGCGACCTGCAATTAGTATATTCTACTTTAGGTTTGAAACATCACTTACGTTATCCCATACAATTTAATACTTGAATTGACCATAAAGATCGCCTCAACCAACAATGTTCATATTAATACACATCATTTACGAAGGCACGACAATCGTTTACGAAGGTGCAACGATCGTCTACAAGATGCAATAATCATTGAAAAATAATCATCCTCAATAATTCACGAAAGACATTTACACACTACACATAAGGCATAACATTTTGAATCATATTGGTCATGAGGGTCTAGATTGGCCCTCACTTCCTTTATGTACTCAAATCATTTAATATTTTTGTGGCAATTGAATTGATCCACAATTCACACTGAGTATGCAACCAATAGGAAGATTAATCCACGACGTACTACCTAGAGGTTGGGGTATTATGGAATCCTCAAAATAGAATAAAGAACAATTCCTTGAAAACTTTAACTTTTATTGCTAACTCCATAGAGGTTTATTACATCCTTGAAAATAATAAAGAATATTTCAAACTTCAATAAACTTAAACCTTAAACGGTTGTAGCTTTGCTACTTATTCTTTAAAACATAAAAGAGCTAATTAACTATTTATGACTTCAAAATATTTGTGGCCTCTTGCCTATCCATTGCTCCTGAAACTTGCGGAGTGAAATTTAGATCTCAAGATCATCAAACTCTTCTTCAGGGTCTTCATCGGGGTCTTCCCCAGGGTTTGCATCTTCACCCATGTCTTCATCTTGATTAGGCTCACTTGCCGTCTCCTGTTCACTTTCGAGCTCTGCATCCGAATCACTAGAGATCTCAATGGTTGGCTCATGAGCCGCTGGGTTAGGATTCTCTGCCTCAACACCTACATTCTCATTCTCCACAGCTATATCATTTTCCTCTAGGTCATTATTTACACTTATTCCCATAGGTTCTTCTGTAACTGAATCTCCAACATGACTCCCTACGATTTTACCGTCTCTAAACCCACTTTCTGCCGCTTCAATAATGGTGGTCAGAATTTCTGAATCATATTTCCATCTACCATCCCAAGTTCCATACTTAGCCAAGTTTGGAGTTCCATTATCAGAATGCATGTCTTTAAACTTTTCCTTGAATTCTAGGTATGGAAATTTGTTAGGTAAGCAATTAATGATAGTGGCTGCTATGATATCCTTTCTCATTAAGATAGGTTGCCCTTGAACTTTAGCATAATATTCACATCCAAACACAATTTTCTTCACGTAAATATCAGGGGTTTCTATATCAAGTTTCTCGAAGGATCCTATGTTAGTATACTTGGAAAGAAACATTTTATTCCTGAAATAAACAATTCCATGTCTCACTAACGATTTTCCAACCAAATCATAAATAAAGTTCAATAATGCAATAAGTTTGGTGGAAGCAAACAATTCTTTATGCACATTTAAATGTAACATTAAACAATTAGCACGCGCACGTACATAACAATCAATTTCTTATGCTAGCATTGACTAGCTACTAATGCACATATAATTCTATCTTATATGTTCTTCTTATACTACCCATCTCTCATAAACTAAAGCATTGAAATAATTTAAATGACAAAGTAAAAGAACGATAATATAAGAAAATTATAACATAAAATAATAACATAAATATAAATATAAAATAAATAAAGTAAAATAAATTAAGGAAATGTGTAGCGAATAAATTCGAAAATAAAATTATTAATTCGAAAAAGATTTATATTTCCTAAATAACGAATTCTGACTCTTGAAACAACTTTAAAAAAAAAAGTTTTGAACTTCTAAAAAAATTGTACTCATTTTTGAATAATAAATAATAAGAAAAAGAATAAAAATTTCGAAAGTCACTTTAATTTGAATAAATAATTTGATTTCGAACTTAAATAAGAAATATTATATACTTTCAAACAAGATAAAAGGAAATCGGCCCCCCCAAAAAAAGTACCAATTTTTGAACACTATAATACGTAGAATCTCGATTTTTAAGAAATTTATTTTAAATAACTAGATAGTTAGGCGCCTAAAAATTTATTAAAGTAAAACCTTAGCTTCTAGATACCACTTTGTAACACCCCGACAATTCTCTCTTTTCTAAAATAGTCTTTTAATATAAAACGTAGAGAATTATCAAGGCATTATCGCCCGTGTGAAAACGTAACGGCTTACTCAGAATTTTGCAGCGGAAAACATAAAACTAACTTTAGGTTTATAAACAATCTATTACAGATTTAATCCCAAAAATCATCCGACGAAAATAAGGAAATATAAATAGTACGACAAGTTTAAAGTCCCAATTAACAAACCCAAGTTAACTTAGCAAATCAAAACTAAATACAAGCTCTCTATTCCCGATCCCAATGATGCAATTAACATCTTCAAACCTGCAGATGGACAATGCTTATTGATCCTTAGAGACTGCTCACCAAAGATTGGGTCATCACAGGATCAATAAGGCATAGCCATGATCAACATGCACAAGCAAAAGCACGTAATCAGCAAAGCTGAGTACTACATACTAAATCAATAATAATCCTAACATGATTCTATTAAACGAACAATCCTAACATGGTACTAAATAAAACATAAGCAGGATAATCAAGATATATTGACTTGAAGACTATACTTGACTGAACTAGACCTTTGTATCATTAACATTATTTTAATTGAAATAGTCAATGGACTGAGTTGTCTACTAGAAACTTCTTCTTCTTCACTAAGGAAGACGAGGTACGGGCGCGACTCCGTAAACCCCAATGACCTGCGATATCGAGGGACTTTTTAAATAAAAATAGAACCGATGATCAATCCGGCCCCAGGAAAAGCCATAGGCTACCCATGACCCCAACTCCTGATTGTCCGTCACTTTAGACGTGCACAGTCTAAAGCTATTGCTACTCATTTTCACTTTACATGACTTAACTTTTAATACTTGGTTATGACTCATTAAACATAAATATTATATTCAACAAGTAAACACAACTTCTTTTATCTTTGAATCAAACCAGTGATCACAACATTCAACCAAGAGCCAATTCCAACTATTTTAATCCTTCCTTTATCCATATTTAAAAACCTTTATTAGGTATAAGGTTCAACCACCAAACAAGGTCCTCGGCCCTTATAAAGTAGTGAAAATCTAAAGAGGAACAACGATCAATAAAGATCTAAACCAATATTAAATAATATAAAGTTCCACAAAACCAACATGCTTGCATCAATATTCCATGCTAACATGATTCAATTCTTATAAATAAAGTTCTATGCTCAACGCATTAATTCAACGACGTTGAACATGAAATTCCAACATAAAAAAGTTCATAAATATATTCATCATATTCTCAATACAACACACATCCAAGCACACGGTATGTACGTACCTTGTGTAAACAAACTGATAGGCCACTTTAACGAATTCAAAAGTCACCCACAAAGAATTCTCCGCCTAAAATAATCAAGAAACGTACCCAAATCAATTCCTAATCATTGGCAACCATAACAAAGCATTCTAAATGCATCCTAAACATATTTAGAACATTCCCCAATATCAAAACTTAAACCTTTGATTTCCTAGCATCATAATTATTGAATTAGTGATTGAAATTCATTGAAAACTCTTTGCAAACATCGTACTTTAAATTTTCAGCAATATAACTAATTTCAAACTACTCCCAAACATAATTAACATTCTTAGAATCATAAAAATAATAGCTTTAATAATATATAATCGTTCTATTATGATTTAAAGCCATTAAAACCTCAAAAGTCACACTTTACTACTTAAAGGCACTAATTTAACCAATATAATATAATCTGAAAATTAGTAACTTTATTATATAATTCGTATAATCTGAAATATATAATTTAAATCATAAAAACTATAACTTTAATTCAAGAAAACATAATTCGAATTAATAAAACATGATTAAACCCTAACTTATATTTTAATCAACCAAAACTGAAAATAATTAGTTTATAATATCAACACCAAATTTGAAAATCATATTCAAACCATAAAGATTATAAATTTAATTCAAGAACATAAATTAAATTATTAAAACGTAATTAAAACATTAATTAGTTTTAAGGGTTTGGAAATAACCAAAGGAGAGGAGGAGTGATGGCCGGCGGTGACTAGGGCACGGCGGGGACAGCGGTGGTACTGGGCGGCGGCACTGGTCGGGTCAGGTGCTGCGCATGGTGGTTGCTGGTGGTTGGCGAGGTGGACTTGTGCAGCAAGCAAGGAGGAGGTCGAAAGAGAATAGAAAAACGAGAGGGAGGAAAAGGGGAGCACCGGCCTGACTGAGACGCGGTGGCTGATGGTGTGGGCGACGGAGGCAGCGGCGCAGCAAGGCAGCGCAACAGCAGCGTCAGTGGAGGCTGGTCGAACACACAAACAGAAGTTAAGGGGAGAGCAAGAAACGAAACAAAGAGAGAAGAAGGAGGACGAACGAGATAAGAGATTTACCGGCGGCGAGGACGATGGTGGTCCGGCCTGAAGTGACAGTGGCTGGTGGCTGAGCAACGACGTGAAGGAGGAGAGGAAACGGCTGAGAGGTTGAGGGCTTGCAACTTCACGTGAATGATGAGAACGAAAAGGGTTTTGGGTGTTTTTTGTTTCTTTTTTTTTTTTTTTTTTTGCTTTTTACGTGAATTGAAAGAGAAGGAAAGGAGTATAGTGTTTTGGGTCTTATTATTTGGGCTTTGCCAATTGGGCTAGAATTATGAGTTTAATTTTAGGATTCGAATCCAAAACCGAAATAAGATCGTTTTCTAAATTCAATCGATTTTCTAAATTCAAATTCTTTTTAACTTAAAATTCTAAAATTATTCTTGATTGCACAAACCGTTAAAATATTTAGAATATATTTAAATAAAATTAAATATACATTAAATATATAATAAAGTTCTAAAATCGTTAAATATTTAGAACGTACTTAAAATAAAATAAATATACGTTAATTATATATTTATTACTTAAAATTCATAAATTCTATTTAAATATAAATAATATACGTTAAAATATATTAATAAAATTTATAAATTTACGGGGGATTACAAAAGCCGCCAAGCACCATCACAAAATCACCAAAACTTCACCGAAACTTCTTGAAGACCTGGAGAAAGTCGTCAAGCACCGGGGATTCGCAAAAAACTGCATTGAGACCTGGAGAAAGCCGTCAAGCACCAGGGATTCGCCAAAACGTCACCAAATTCTTTTGGAGGCTTGGAGAAAGCTCAAAAGTGCCGGCCAAACACCTCGAACCAGAGATCTAAAGGAAGTTTCCAAGCACCAGGGATTCGCCAAAACGTCAAGCATGAAGGCATCAAACAGTTTGTACTGAGTTTCATACATGAGTAAATAAATGACTCAACAGGAGATTTGTGATTTATTTTTCACCGCTCATGCGAGAATAATACACAATTAAGGTGTGAATCAAACCTACTTTATTAGCAAGGTTGATATATCAATTCATCAAAAGTCTAGAATGTGTCTTTGAATATACTTTGTGTGTATTATCATGATCATACTTATTTTTGTTTTTGAAAAAAAAAAAAAAGGCAAAACATTTAAAGCCTAAGCTTATTCACGTGAATAAGGTAAAAACCAAAAAAAAAAAACAAAAAAAACAAGACTTTTGGGCCCATCATCATCACTCATCACTTCCTACGGACTCTGTGATTTTTTTTTGATGACTCTTTCACTGCTCCTCCTTCGTTATGGTACCTCTTCCTGCTAGAAATACTTGGGGTACGGTGACGATGATTTACTCAGCTTCAAGGACTTAAAATAGCGAACGTACGTGCACCTCCTTCTCGGACGTTCAAACAGACTCAGAGCTCCTCTCGGATTCAATGACGGTGAACGCGGACGTTCAAACAGACTCAGAGCTCCTCTCGGATTCGATGACGGTGAACGCGGACGTTCAAACGGACTCAAAGCTCCTCTCAGATTCGATGACGGTGAACGCGGACGTTCAAACGGACTCAGAGCTCCGATTCGATGACGGTGAACACGGACGTTCAAACAAATGCGGACAGCTCCTCGGACCAACAAACAGCAGAGTACGATCAAGCTTTTCGGCTCCTACCGAACTCAAGAACGGCTCTGTACTATCAAGCATCTTAGACTCAAGGAAAACTTCTACAATCTTTGTACTTTTGAACAATGGAGACGTACAATAAGAGTGATATAGCAACGCCAAGGTCGATCCTTCTCTGTCATGGTTCCGTTGGCGTAGACACAATCAACTTTAATTTCTTCCTTCGTATTTGATGGTGATCTCGACTAAGTGGCTCGGCGTCAAGAGTATGAGACCTTTTCTCCAATGAAGAAGTCATAAACCTGCAACAAAAATGAGTGAAACAAACAAAAATTTATGAAGGACAAGCATCCTCCAATGGCTTCCCCTCCATAGTCGCATTCGTATGGCTTGGTACTGCTACGATAGCGGCAATAATGACACCTCATATGGCAATCCAGCGTCATGATAATGGCTTCAATATTTATTACCGCCATGGCTTCAAGTATTCTCCAACTCCAAGTTGTATTTATAGCCTCAAGGTCATGATTATACTGGTCAACTCCTTCGCGCGGTCGATCAAGAACAAAGGCTTGGGGATGATAGCGAACTCCTTCATCGAACTCCTTCATCGAACTGATCTTGGCTTCGTATAAAAACAATATATCTCAACAGTTGTATTTATAGACTCAACTCCTTCAAGGCCTCAAGTTAAGATAGAGTTTTAAGAAGGTTTGTTAAGTTAAAACTCCCAATAATATAGACTTTATTTACGGAGTACAAATCCTATCTTCAAAAAGTTTCGTGAGAAGTGGGAGTTTAGGTTACAATCTCCAGCAAGGACTACCATGAGAATTGGGAGCTTCCAATTTAGTGCCAGCAAGCACTTTTATTTATCATAAAAAAACAAGATGATGAGTGAGCATTTGTTTGGCAATGGAACTCTTACTTCGTAAATCCATTTAAGGTGGTCCAATATCAAGCCCAAGAAAAAAACAAAAAATGAGAAAGGTCAACCCATCAAATAATACAAACCTTAAGTCCAAGTATTTTGGGTCAAGTGGCAAGAGCTAATTTGTGTTAAAATAAAGAAGTACGAGACTCAATCACGAGCAAACACTTAAAATTGGGTACGTGACTTAGTCTCGAGGGGGCAATTTGTAGGCACGAAAAATTTATTTATGTGCCACGTCAGATATTATTCGGGTCAAAAGTCAAAATATTGACTCGATAATTATTTGACGATCAATTAAAATTAATTAATTTGGGTAGTTAAATAAAATTGGCCCATTTTAGTTATTTTAATCAAACCCGTTTATTGATGGTTAAAACCTAATAAAATGGGTCAAACTGTTATAAATGGTAATGACAGCCAAGTCCAGACAAAAGGCCCAATGTACAGCAAAACCCTAAAAGCTCCCTCACCCTATAAATACAAGCTTTTCATTTCATTCCGGGGGAGGAGAAACAGACGGCAAACCTAAAACTCTCAAATCTCTCCCTGCCAGTCAAGTCACAACTCTCTCCCTAGAAGAAGAACATCAAGCATTCAAATCGACGTGCCGTTCCATTCTAGAAGATCAACCTTGGACGAGATCAAGCCCGGAGGCCCTTATTCAAGAAGATCAAACCAGTTTGTGAGCAACACCAAATCAACATCAAATTAATCCCGGTGGAAGAAGAACAACAAGAATACAAAACTGACGTGTCGTTCTATTTCTACATCAACATTCTTGAACGAGATCAAGCCCGAAGGCCCTCATTCAAGTATAAATCAAATCAGTCCGTGAACCAAGTCAAATTCAAAGTGGAGATCGAATCAGATGATCAAATATTAGAAATTGTACCCAAAATACACAAAATCAATACAAAATATTTTGTTCACATTATTTTGATTCTCTTATTTTTGCAGACTTGAAATTTGTGTTTACAGGTGGTAAGCATGATTTGAATTCTATTGAACAATTAACTGCCCAATTGACTGCTTTACACTATAAGTTCGATAATATGCAAGCAGCCAATGCTCAATCTTCCCAACCTGCTAGTGTAGCTGCTATGAGTGCCCAACCTGCTACTGTTTGTGAAAGTTGTGGAATGTCTGGTCATTATGCACAGGATTGTAGGAGCTCTATTGAACAATGTAACGCATTTCAATCTTACAAACAAAACAACCCATTCTCCAACTCTTACAATGAGGGCTACAAAAACAACCCTCTACTATCCTACAGGAGCAACAATATCCAGAACCCTCACCAAGTCCAACATCCACCACAACAACCATACCAACCCCCACATCAACAATCCTACCAACCACGGAACAACTACAACCAACAGTCTACTGGACCACCTGGGTTCCCTAGACAACACACACCACACCCACCACCACAACCTCAAGCCACACAGCCTGACCCTATGCTAGTAGAGATGAGGAACATGATGCTACAAATGCAAAAATCTCTAAGTGAAAAGGATGCAAAGATCGATGCTCTTACTGCTCACAACAAGATCATTGATACACAGTTGGCACAGATGGCTACTACTATTGCAGGGAGGCCACCAGGCCAATTTCCTTCACAGCCCGAAAATAGGGAAACTGCTAATGCAATTACATTGAGGAGTGGTAGGGATTATGATGGTCCTTCTATGCCGGTTGAGGTTGATTCTGGGGTGTCTGCTAGTGGTCTGGTCAGTGAGGAAATCCCAAAGATAGTTATGGATGGTAAGGAAGCTGAAAAGGTAGTCAATGAGAATGAGGCTACAACTGAGGTTAAGAAGGGGACAGATATTCAAGTACCACCTATTGCACTCCCCTTCCCAAACCGGCAACTCAAGAATAAGCTAGACAAGCAGTTTGGCAGATTATTGGAAGTGGTCAAAAATCTGCAGGTAACGGTTCCTTTTACTGAATTAGTTTTACAGGTTCCTGCTTATGCTAAATTCATGAAAGATATTTTGACCAGGAAACGTGCTTTTTGTGAGGTAGAGACTGTAGCTTTCACTAAGGAATGTAGTGCTTATTTGCAAAACAAGTCTCCACCTAAACTTAAAGACCCCGGGAGTTTTTCCATCCCATGTAACATTGGCACCGTATTTATTGATAAAGCTTTATGTGATTTAGGTGCTAGTGTGTCTGTCATGCCTTTGTCTGTCTGTACTAAACTGAATATGGGTGAGCTTAAGGTTACCAATATCACTCTGCAAATGGCCGACCGTTCTGTCAAATACCCCTTAGGTGTTTTAGAGGACGTCCCTGTTAGAGTAGGTAAATTCTATATACCTGTAGACTTTGTGGTACTAGACATGCAAGAGGATTCTCAAATTCCCATAATCTTAGGTAGACCCTTCCTTCATACGGCGGGGGCGGTCATTGATGTTAAAAGTGGGAAATTGATTTTGTCTGTTGGGGATGATAAGGTGACTTTTAATCTGAATAGTGCCTTAAAAAGTCTCATGCTAGAGGAAGAACAATGCTATCGTATTGATGTAGTTGATTTTATTACTCGTGATAACGTCTCCCAAGTTCTCGAAAGAGATCCTTTGGAGGCAGTGCTTTGTTGTGAATCTTCTGCAGGTGATAGCAGTTCTTGGAGTGTTGAAGTGGATGCTCTAGAGTTGGCTCTTAATGGTGGAGAATCTGAGCCGGAGAGCACCAAATTGAAGAGGTTAGTTCGGCCGGTTTGTCCTGTTAAAGAGGTAAAGAAACCTGAACTTAAGCCTCTTCCTGCTAACCTTAAATATGCGTTTTTAGATGATGAACAACTTTGTCTTGTGATCGTCAGTACTGCACTTGATGCAGACCAGTTACCCCAACTTCTTATTGTGTTGAAAAAGCACAAAAGGGCCATTGGGTACAGTATTGATGATTTAAAGGGTATTAGCCCTGACTTTTGTATGCATATGATACATCTAGATGAAAATCATAAACCATGCATTCAACCCCAGCGTCGTCTAAACCCTGTCATGCAAGATGTTGTAAAAGCTAAAGTTATGAAATTTCTTGACGCGGTTATTGTATATGTTGTGTCTGATTCTAAGTGGGTGAGTCCTGTTCAGGTAGTGCCTAAGAAATGGGGGACAACTGTGGTGAGAAATGAAAAAAATGAGTTGATACCAACTAGGGTAGTCACAGGTTGGCGCATGTGCATTGATTATAGGCGTCTTAATGTTGCTACTAAAAAGGACCACTTTCCTCTTCCCTTCATTGATCAAATGTTAGAAAGGCTAGCCTGTCACAAGTTTTTCTGTTATCTGGAAGGTTATTCTGGTTTCTTTCAAATTCCCATACATCCAGACGACCAGGAAAAGACCACCTTCACCTGTCCCTATGGTACCTTTGCATATCGTAGGATGCCTTTTGGTCTGTGTAATGCACCCGCTACTTTCCAATGTTGCATGATGAGTATCTTTTATGATTTTATTGAGTCTATCATGGAAGTGTTTATGGATGATTTCAGTGTCTATGGGACTTCTTTTGATTCTTGCTTGCTAAATCTGACTAAAGTTCTGAAAAGATGTGAGGAGTGTAATTTAGTCTTAAACTGGGAAAAGTGTCACTTCATGGTTACTGAAGGGGTGGTCTTGGGGAATTTGATATCTGATAAGGGCATTCAAGTGGATCGAGCTAAGGTCCAAGTGATTGAACAATTGCCCCCTCCAGTTAATGTGAAGGGTGTTAGAAGTTTTCTTGGTCATGCGGGGTTTTATCGCCGCTTTATCAAGGATTTTTCTAAAATTGTTAAACCACTTACCCAACTCCTCCTCAAGGATGCCCCGTTTGTGTTTACTGATGCTTGTCTTGAGGCCTTTGACAGGATTAAACAAGCACTGATTTCGGCTCCCATCATTCGTTCTCCCGAATGGGATCTTCCGTTCGAGATAATGTGTGATGCAAGTGATTATGCAATGGGGGCAGTTTTGGGTCAGAGAAAGGAAAAGGTTTTGCACGCCATCTACTATACAAGTAAGACCTTAGATGAAGCTCAAGTTAATTATGCTACTACTGAGAAGGAGCTTCTAGCCATAGTCTATGCCTTGGACAAGTTTCGCACCTATCTGATTGGGTCCAAGGTGATAGTCTATACTGACCATGCGGCTCTTAAGTATCTGCTCTCAAAGAAGGAAGCCAAGCCCAGGCTTATTCGATGGATACTACTGCTACAAGAGTTTGATCTGGAGATTTGCGATAAAAAAGGGGCTGAGAATGTTGTTGCAGATCACCTGTCTAGATTGAGATATGATGATGGTAAAGTGCCTACACCGATTGATGATTCATTTCCAGATGATCACTTACTTGTGCTTGCCAGTCAGTCACCATGGTTCACAGATTTTGCTAACTACATTGTAGGGGGTATTCTTCCGGTCGATCTTACATATCAACAGAATAAGAAATTCCTACATGACGTTCGGTTCTATTTTTGGGATGACCCTTATTTGTTTCGTGAGACTGCTGAAGGGTTGTACAAGCGTTGTGTTCCGGAATGGGAAGTCCAAGGTATTATCAGTAGGTGTCATTCTTCACCTTATGGTGGTCACCATGGACCGGCAAAGACTAACGCTAAGTTGTCACAATGTGGTTTTTACTGGCCTACTATGTTCAAGGATGCACAGGCTTTTATTATGGCTTGTGATGCGTGCCAGAGGGCCGGCACTATTTCGAGGAGGTATGAGATGCCACAGAACGGGATCCTTGAGGTTGAGGTTTTCGATGTGTGGGGAATCGACTATATGGGACCATTCCCATCGTCCAAGGGTAACTTATATATCCTTGTTGCTGTAGATTATGTGTCCAAGTGGGTGGAAGCCGTTGACTCACCTACTAACGATGCTAAGACAGTCATTTCCCTGTTCAAGAAGATCATTTTTCCTAGATTTGGGGTTCCGCGCGCTTTGATTAGTGATGGAGGGTCACACTTCCATGAGAAGCATCTGGATGCGCTCCTGCGCAAGTATCGGGTTTATCACCGCACCGGGCTAGCCTACCACCCTTAGACGAGTGGTCAAGTTGAGGTCTCCAACCGTGAGATCAAATCTATCCTTGAGAAGGTGGTGGCGAAGTCTAGGAAGGATTGGAGCGATAAGCTAGATGATACTCTATGGGCATACAGAACCGCCTTTAAGACACCTATTGGTACCTCCCCGTATCGGTTGGTGTATGGCAAGGCGTGTCACTTACCAGTAGAAATGGAGTATAAGGCTTATTGGGCAATCAAACAGCTCAACATGGATGCAAAGCTAGCCGGTGAGAAGCGGTTACTTCAATTGGGTGAGCTCGATGAATTCCGACTACAAGCTTATGATAGTGCCCGGATCTATAAGGAAAAGACCAAGAAGTGGCACGACAATCACATTTTGCATAGAGAGTTCGCGGTGGGCGACAAGGTTCTACTCTTTAACTCTATGCTTAAGTTATTTCCTGGAAAACTTAAGTCTAGGTGGTCTGGGCCGTTCACCGTGACTATGGTAAACAAGTTTGGGTCTGTTGAAGTAGCGAATGATAATGGTGAACGATTCAAGGTCAACGGGCAACGTCTGAAGTTGTACCATGATGGGGCTACTGTAGGAGTGGTTGAGGTCCATCACCTCAATCCCTCCGCCTCATAAACTGCATATTCAAGGTAACAAGGTCGAGCGGGACCTAGAAATAAACCAGCGCTTTGCGGGAGGCAACCCGTATTTCATTACTTTCAATAGTTTAGTTTTTTTATTATTATTTATTTGTGTTTTGTAGCTTTTCCTTTGCTTTTGAGTGGTGAGGAGAGAGTATTTTTACGGCTTTTGGGTGTTTGATGATGTACAGGTTTAGCTCCTAAGTGCAAAAAAGATAGAAAAATTCGGAAGGAGAAAAATCGCTCTTGGCCCGCCGGGCGAAGGCTGCCCGACCGGGCGCGTGGAGAACCAGAGGAAATTGTCGCTCTCCGCCCGCCGGGCAGACCTGCGCCCGACGGGCGGTCGGATACGGAAGGTGAAGAAAAAAATTACCAACCGCCCGACGGGCGAGGAGCGCCCGACCGGGCGCGCGCTGAAACTTTCTCAAACTTCGCCCTTCGCCCGACGGCCGGACCTGTTGTAGACACCTACTTTTGTCCCCGTTCCCGCAAGGGAAAGGTTCGATGATGAAAGCATAAAAACTCCACTTGACAACGCATCTCCTATAAAATAAACGAATCTCGATTCCCCATTTCATTTCACCCGAAACCTGCTATTTATGGAAACCTGCTAAAAATAGTAGCTGCCGTAAAAGGTAGCTTCTAAAAGTGGCGAATCATAAAAGATAGAAACCTGTCAGAATTAGGTGTTGCATTCCAACATAAATCATAAATGAGATAGAAAACCGCGAGAATCCTATTCCTAATAGGATTCGGAAATAAAAGTTACGTATTAATTAAAATCCTAACGAGCCTAGAGTTCGTAACGGGCCCAGACGCATTCCGTCACAAAATTGATACGCGCTAAAAGACTCGAATTAATCTCAAACTCTACAGATTTTAGGAATCCAAATCTGACTAAACAAAACTGCCCAGACCCTATTTTCAACGCCTGGCTCTGGGCGCCGAAATCTTCGGCGCCCAGGCCTGGGCGCTGAAAATACCTGGGTACGTCTCTTTTCCTAATTCTTTGTGGATTAGAACTCTGCAATTCTATCTTTCCACGAACTCTTCCCTATAAATAGGCCCCTAGTTTCGACGTGAAAGAACACACAACAACACATAATATATTCTGAGTATTGACTCTAAACCCCTTAGCCTAAGCCTCTCGCTGCGAAACTGTTCACGCGTTCTGTCGCAATCGATCCATAAATCGAACAGAACGTATCCTGTCCCATAATCGAGATTCGTTAAATAAAAAGGAGAAATAGCAAAGTCAAAGTGGTTAGTTTTCTGAGAACCGTGACGCACCTCTCAAGGGTGCGTCGTGATGTGTCCCTTTTCGATGATTTAACTGCTTTCCTCGCCCTTTTTATGAACTGTTAAACTAACCTAATATGATTGTTCTATCACGCCTAACAAATATAATATTTTTGGGAAATCGGATTATCATGCTAGGTCCCTTAATGCTATTTAAATCAGATAATCACGATCGAATTAGTATTATATGTTGCATATTGCTAAAATCAACTCAGATTAGTTTAATAGTTAACGCATGTCCCTTCAATTATTTATGCTGAGCTAGTAAGGATATCCTGCCTCTGGAGTTATCGACGAGCGAATTACTCCTCTCGGTAGTTACAGTCCCCCGAACCCTCAATCTCTACCTTGCGGGTGTATATTGAGAGATCCCCACACCAGGGATTACAAGGGAACCTACGGCCGTCGTGGTCAAACATAATTGCACTCCCTTTATGTCACGATAACCGGGTTTTGTCAGTTTTTCTCATTGTTGTTAAAAACTGAATGGCGACTCCTATATTACTAGTCAATTGGGTGTATACTCACAGGAAATCCAATTACACTTGATTGAATAAAAATAATCGTCACACCCACGAGGGACAAGGTCACGCATTAGCCTCGCGCTTTTTCGACCCCCTCACCGTGGCGACTCCACTGGGGATAGTGAAGGAAATACTCGTGCTTGTAGGTAATCAAAATGGCCGAAGGGTGAAACGATCCTACCCCGCGTTTATTTCCCCATCAAGTTGGGACGACCTGAAAATCAGCATATTAATGTGAACGGGAAGAACATCATAACGAATCTCGGCTCCCTCGGGAGTTGGGACTAAGGATACCTTTTTTCGCCAATAGGGGGGTGCATACGCTGCGCATGTTTCCCACTTGGTACTTGTGCAGGTAGTACACCTATCCCGAACCCAATCGCTCGCCCATTAGGTCCCTCTCGCCTGCCTTCCCCCTTGGCTTGCACTTGCGAGTTGGCCTCTTGAGCGAAATTCGTCCGCTGAAGACACTACCTCGACCGGGGCATGTGTTGGATCTACGATAGAAGCGGTACCAAGCCAGGCGCAAATACTACCCATAGAAGCCTATCATGAACTACGTGGCATATTTAATTTTCAAATCCATGTTTGTAATGTAGTTATGTGTAGCGAAATATGTGATTGTGTGTGACGAACTATCCTAGAAAACCAATGACCTTAAAAATTGCCCAAACATTCATAGACTAATTTGCCAAAGAGTTATACCGAAACACGTGTTCCGCAAACCCGAATGATCGCCACAAAATAAGCGACGCTCGGGATGGCCTGTAACGAATCCCACAAACGCTGCCACGCGTAAAGGACGTTATTAGGCAAGCACGCAAATCGAAGTCGCATAAACAAAAGACAGAAAACGAGAACCAGCCAGGGACGCATTTTAAACGCCCCTGGCTGGGCGCCAGAATTTCTCACGCCCCTAGCTAGGCGCTGAAGGTGCTGCTTGGCCTATTGGTCAGGCGCAGCAGCCTTGGTGCCCGAGCAAAAAGAAAGTACGTAGCACAAAAAAATGCTCATCAAAAGAATTGCTACGAGGGCGTAAGAAAAGCACTCGATTTCAAAAGGCGACTCGCGAAAAATTAATAACTCTTTGTGTCGTCGTTAGGCCTTCTACGACGGCAATGCTCGGCACCAAAACCGAACATGCTAACAACTATGAATGTCACACGGGCAAGTGTTTCGAAAATCCAAAGAGCGACCAAAAAAAAAAAACCCCAAAAAAGTGTACCGACAGAAGAAAGAGCGAAAAGAAAACACCAATTTAGAGAGTCGAAGTCTAAACTAAGTAATGCTTGAAACTTTGGGAACCTAAACTTTAGCTTATCTTATGCCTAGGACTGGTCCTGCTACTTGGTGCCGATCAGGGAATCAACGGCTAGTGCATCTCAAAGATACATCACCAACACCAGGTCTAGTAACTCCAAGCTCCGTCCGTCGTCCCTCATTTCAAGGATCTCCGCTTCCCCAACCTCGATTCGCACCTCCAAACATGTCCATCGAAGATTTGCGAGACCAGATGGTCCAAATGACCCAACTCATGGGCCAACTGAAAATGGAAAACGAAGCCTTAGCGGCTGCGCAAGCCAAAAATGACCTCGAAAACGAGAAGAGGATCGAAAAAATGGTCCTACAGCAAACCATGGGGAGCAAATACTTCTCCCTCGAGCCTGAACCTTTTTCTGGCAGATTACCAGAAAAGTTCAGTTCATCTGACTTACCAAAGTTCAAAGCCACGGACAACCCCCGTGATCATCTACTGAGCTTTGTGAATACCATGAACTTGAAAGGCGTGGACAAGTCCATGTACCTACCTGCCTTTCCTTTGTCCTTGGAACCTGTGCCGCTCAAATGGTACTATCACCAGGACCCTAAGCTCTTCCCCACTTGGGAAGACTTTGTCAATGTCTTCATCAAGCAATACTCGTCGAACATGGATTTCCAAGTCACCATGCGCGAGCTTGAAGTTCTCTTCCAAAAGAAAAATGAGGGTTTCACAACCTACTTTGCTAGATGGAGGGACCAGGCGGCCCAGCTAATCAATAGGCCTCCCGAAACAGAATTGGTCCAAAAATTCATTGACAACTTGGACCCGGCTTACAGACAACACCTTAGGTACCTGGGACTCGACACTTTCAAAAGGGTTTATGATGTGGGAATAAAAATCGAGGACGACCTCGCCAAAACCATACAGAGCAAACCTGCATATAAGACCAACACCTATAATCAGGGTAAACACACCCCAAGCCCAAGAAGTCCATGCTGTAGAAGAGGCTCCCGCCCGAAGATACCCTGTAAGATGGGTCCGAGACCGAAAGTTTGCCCCACTCGGGTCAACTTTGGTACAAGCCTTTGAAAGACTAACCAATCAAGGAAAGTTGAGACCTATAGGCCCCACCCGTGACCCTCCTGTCAAAAACAAATATTGGGTCGAAGGTACTTACTGCAAATTCCATCAAGGAAATGGGCATGACACTGAAAACTGTTGGAATCTAAAACATACGATACAGGACATGATAGAGGATGAAGTAATACCTCTCCCTAACGTTGGCAAACCCAACAACAACAAGAGCCCACTCGGCTCTTGTCACATCTCTCTCGACCAACCAGAAAATTTCGACCCCACGGTGTATATTACACCTCAAGGTGCACCACTCGCTGTGGTACCTATGGATCGAATCGAGGGGGAAGTGTACGGTGTGTGGAACGATGATGCTGAAGATATTTACCTATCTCAAGTCTCGGGCCAGGACCTCTTCACTGAAACTTGGCCCGGGTATGCTCTCATTGACACCACCCCTCAGGAGCCCGAGGTCGACAACCTCACCCGATCCGGAAGGATATACCAACCGGATATTCACCCACCTCCTATGGACGACATCCCGGTTAGGCAAACTCCTGAGAACGGGCGGCACGCCACCGTCGCGGAAGTCATTGAAAATCCTCTCCTGAAACAACTGAAAAGAACCAAGGCTGAGATTACCATCTGGGATCTCATGTGTACTTCAAAGGAACATCGCGAAAAGCTTATTCGCTCACTTGACCTCATCTCAGTACCCACAGATATCACACCTGACTCATTGGTTAGCCATGTCACGAGAGATGCCGGAGAAAAGGCCATAGTTTTCACTGATAAAGACTTACCCAAAGAGGGGGGTGCTCACAATAAAGCCCTTTACTTAGTGGTTGGATGCAAAGGACAAAACATCCCCCTAGCACTCGTAGATAATGGTTCGGCGGTTAATGTCTGCCCATTGCGAACCGCCCATTGCTTAGGGCTAGGAAGCGATGACTTCCAAACCTCCTCACAAGGGGTACGAGCTTATGATAACTCCCGAAGGCCTGTATTGGGAAAAATCAACCTTACCATACAAACTGGGCCTGTGGCACGCACCACGGAGTTTCAAATAATCGACATCAAGCCCACTTTCAACCTCCTCTTGGGGCGACCTTGGCTCCATGACTTAGGAGGTGTGGCTTCAACCTTGCACCAAATGGTTAAACTTAACCATAACGGGGTAATACTAGAAATCCGCGCCCCTCCTCTCGACGTCAGTTGTACTATGGTTGGAAGGTCTGAAACTGCAGACGACCTTTATGGGTTTCAAATGGAAGAAACAATCCAGTTCATCGAAGATTATGATCCAGCATTCCTAGACCCGCATGCAGCCCGAGTCATCCCTAGGATGCTGTTAGCTCAAGGCTATTTTCCAGGAACCCCATTGGGCATAAGGAAGAAGGAATGCACATTCCATCCTTTTCCCAACAAATCTACTCCCTTTGGCTTAGGTTATGAACCAACGGAGGAAGATATTGCTGACCGCCTATCCAGGCTACGCCTTAACAAAACCAAACAAACCACCCTCCTTCCCCCATATCAAAGGACCCTTAACGGGATGTTCATTCGGGAAGGAGAAGAACACCCATGCTGTGATTTCCCTGAACCCTTCGTTCAGGATGGCTTGCTAAAACCCGGATTTGAAATTTTCCATGACTGCCACACCTTGAATGAGGCACCCCACCTCACCAAGACTAAAACAGCTGAAATATTGGACAACCAGGCTCTATGGACATTATTTAACGAATCGAGGCCTATGGAGAACGAGACTGTGATGACTACCCTAGCTTTACAAGATGAAGGTTTCGATCCAACCCGGTTAATCTCTCCTGCATCAACACTAGAAGAGGTCGGGAACGGATGGGTGAAGACATATCAGTGGGTCAACGCAAAAGGAATAGGATTCAAGATGAGTACCGGTGAAGGACCAAAGTTTTATGAGACTAAACCCCAGGCTTGAGCCATATAGAGCGCCATTAGTAGTTCTTTAGATTGATAGAAAAAATAATAGAGACTTTAGATGGTCCTAAGGCCCTTTAGAATATGGGTCAGTTTTATTTCAGTGTGTTTTCCTTACTTTCCAAATCAATAAAGGCGTAATATTTCTCCTAAAATTTTTATTTTAACACTAAATAAACACCAAATGTACTTGCAAAATAAAAAAAAATAAAGAAGCGGCCCACTATAGGCCCAACAAACAAATCCCACTCGGTTTTGAAATAATGCCATGTGAACCAGTTCCCGAAACCCACAAAATAAACCACACTATCCCATCCTCAAAACCTAAAAAGCCAACCAATGTCATCATAAGAGCCAATCCATGAAACCCAAAATAAAAAAGAAATCAAAAATTTAAAACAAATGCAAATGTTACCAAAAAAATAAATTCATAAAACATAGAATCCACCAACAGCGGTTTCACATAGATTCCATCATACCCTCCACAAAGATCTTCATAAGTTCCGCACCCTAACTCCATTCTCAAAACTGTTTTGAGTCACCAATAGAAAAAATTAATCTGGACAAAAATGCGTTTCACGCTAACAGTCAAAAAGCCTCCAAAATAGCCTCAAAATTAACTTTAACTACGAAGCAAAATATCAAGGCACAAAAAAACGAAATAGGAATAAACGCAAGAACATGTGAAGCAAAAACGTCAAAATTGACCGCCCAAGTTATTTTCAGCGCCCAGGGCTGGGCGCCGAAATTTCTGACGCCCCAGCCTGGGCGTTGAAACTCTCTGCCTGCCAAAAGTTTTCCTTTTTTCGAAAAGTGCTCGTCATTTTATCCGCACACAACGGAAAAATAACGAACACTTGGGGGGTACAGTACGTATCCAAATAGGTTTACCAACAAATTGGTCGAATTTTACGCAACCTATGGAAAACGGAAGATGAAAATAATGGCAAATACTTCACTCATTTGACCGATTAAGTAATATGTTTCCACTTCAGGACATATCTACCGAAATCCGGCATACTAGAACTTATTCTAAAGCTAAGAACTACGCGCGACCTGATTCTGACAAGATACGTAGGCAATCCTTACCAAGGATTCGGTCCAAATAATAATAAAAAAAATTATATTCTTTGTGTAAAAAAGTGTTAGACATATAAACAAAATTGAATGGAAACTAAAAATACGCCTTTATTAAAATATAATAAGAAGGAAAACAAAGTGCTAGGAATAAAAACAAACACAACTGAAATAAATAGAGGGCACCTACACCCTAGCAAAGAACTACACTACTCTAGTTCTTCCGGATCATCAAATAAAGTCTTGAAGAGAGCAATGTTCGCAGGATCCACCCCCATAGTCTTCTGCGCTGCCCCAATATCAATCTCCATAAGAAATGGCTCCTGGACACTAACTTCCAAAGATGCCAAAGCTTTAGAAACATTCTCAGTTATAGCCCGCTCAGCCTCAAGGGCACAAACAGTGGTGGGAAAAGGATTACTATCATCAACTGGACTAGCCACTGTTTCTACAGGCGGCTGAGCCTTCCTAACCCATACATTGTTCCGGCGACGATCTCCGCGAGAGCTTGCATTTCTTTTAACAACAGCAGGCCCCTTCATGTTAGGCATATTTTTAGGCCTGACACTGGAACGGGGAAGAACTTCCTTTCGCTTTCGATCAGGACGAGCTTTCACAGTCTTAAAACTATAGGTACGAGGTCTGGCAGAATCAGGACCTTCATACTTAACACGAATACGAGGTATCAAAAGATCAGCCGGCTCCCCATTACGAGCCTCGGTCCTCACATCCTTGTCATCGGAACTCATCCACAACTTATAGTTTTCAGAAAGACCCACAAACCCATTTGTAGCTACAGCCCAACGCGGGAGACCATCATAATACCTAGCCCACGCTAAGACCCGTGTTTGTGCAAAGGTCGCTACCTTAGGTGGTACCGTATCAGAAAAGGGGATAGTCTGCCTTAAACCATATTGACGCATGACTCGGTAAGGGAAAATATAAATGGGACAAGATAGCCCCAACAAAGAAATATAAACCGATACATCAGACCCCCCTGTCATAGTAGTCAAACCCCACCATGGTACCACCCACTTAATAGAACAAATGCCATAAGTAAAAAAGGAGGTCCATTCGGCCTCGTCCTGGCCTTGGTGCAAGTATTTTCGGTTACCCAAAGCTATAGGGCGATAATGTTTAGGATCGGCAGGAGCTTCCAAAAGTCTAAGCCGTTCCGCAAGCCAAATCTGCAAAAACAGGTACGATCGAATCAAAAGAATGAAAAAAGGTTCCTGGGGCGCAGTTTCAACGCCCAGGACCAGGCGCCGAATATTCCAGCGCCCAGCCCTGGGCGCTGAAACTCAGCCCCAGGCAAAAAGAAATATATAAAAGTGACGTATGTGTGCGCAAAGAAAAAAATAGATTACCTGCAGTAATAGGGGGCTTCCCTTAAAAATTTCGGATTTGGCATCCTTCTTCAGCTCATCCGCACTCAGCAAAGTCTCAGCAACAACCAACGGCATAATAGAATAGCAACTTTCCATCTGGCTAATCAAGGGGATCAGCCTTATGTCACCGAACTCACCATTATTATTCGACAGCAAATAATGATTCAACAAGCAAAATACAAGGGCTCGAATGTTCAATTTTTGTTCGGTCATATTCTTACTAGGCCTAAAATGATGTTTTACGAGTTTTGCCAAGTTAACCTTATCGTCTACAACGAGTTCAGCAAATATGTTATCATCTAGCCCTAGGAAAGCCCTTATGGTTGTTTTACCCTCTTCAATAGTGCCAGGGGTAACAGGAGTAGCATTAGTAGGATAACCAAGGATTGCAGCAAATTCATCAGGCAAAGGACATATTTCATTCCCCCGAAAGGAAAAAACATGATGATCGGAGTCCCAAAAGTTTAGGGCAGCATGCAGAAAATTATAATCAATATTAATTTGTTGTAAGCCTAAAAGTGCCTCTAAGTGGTATTCTTTTAACAAAGCTTTTTCTGTGGGAGTAAGGGCTCGTAGCCAACGCCTAACAGTCCGTTGGAGTGAGAAAGTAGGGATCGACATGGCAAAAGCAGTAAATAATTAGAGCACAGCAAAAAAGAGAGAAAGAATTTGAGAGTGGTGGAAAATAAGGACGTACCTAGCCCCTATATATAGCTGAACGCACCCAATAAACATCCTGATCCCATTCGGAAACGTGTTTAGAAATCCGAAAATCAAATATTACCAGGCAAGAACTTTCAGCGCCCACCTCTGGGCGCCGAAATTTTTAACGCCTGAGCTTGGGCGCTAAAAATGCAGCCCAAGGCCCAGATTTAACAAAAACACGGAATAGGAGAGGACTTAAGACCGTGTTGCTAAAACACGAGGCCCTATTACAAGTAAGATCAAGCCCAAAGCACCTTTAGCTCCCAAATAAGCAAAAAATAATAATAACATTGAAACTTGGTCGAAACTTAGACTCATCTCAGAAAACGCTCATGTACACTTTTCAAAAAAAAAGCAAGTTAAATATCATGGTCATTCTTCGAAACACCAAAAATATGTGTCGTCAAGTCATTGGTTTTCCAAATAGAAAATGTATGTATGTCAAAGGGATAATCCGGGCCAAGCCAAAACTGGATGTCGCCTGAAAGCTAAAGTCGCACTCCACGGCTTCACTAAAATAGCACACTACTATAGGAGGTCGCTCGCACATACGAGCGTGACCCCAAACATGATTACAAGACGCGAAAAACAACCGACGAGCCCCAACACTTGGGGGCTCGCGAAAAGTGGACTCCAACAAGGAGCGCGCAATCAAAATCACATTCCCAAACTGCGCCACACACCATATCATGTTTGGATATCTCAAAAAAATATATTGTTAAACAAAAATATACACAGTGTGGACCCACTTATAGGACACATCTAATCAGGAAATATTACGACCCACCAACAGGTTGTAATCACCAAAAGCTCTTCTACACAGGCAAAATGAAAAATTCAAAATGGGCTCGCCCACCCTCAGCGGGCGGGGTCTGCGTCACTAGCCGCGCAGGTCCTCAGTTTTCGACAAAAAATAAAGTCTTCAAATTTAAAATAGGCTCGCCATCTTCAGCCGTCGGGGTCTACGGCGCAAACCACGTAGGTCCTTATTTTCAAAAAAACAAAATAAAATTTCAAAACAGATTCGTCCACTTCTATCGGACGGGGGGTCCACCCTCAGCGGACAGGCTCGCCATCTTCAGCCGGCGGGGTCTACGTCACAAACCGCGTAGGTCCTTATTTTCAAAAACATCAAAACAGATTCGTCCACTTCTATCGGACGGGGGGTCCACCCTCAGCGGACAGGCTCGCCCACCTTCAGCGGGCGGGGTCTGCGTCACTAACAGCGCAGGTCCTTAGTCGCTGCAGCGATATCTTTTATCGGTTTTCCCTTTTTCCGAAAATCAAAGGATCGGTTTTCCCTTATTCCGAAAATCAAAGGATCGGTTTTCCCTTTTTCCGAAAATCAAAGGATCGGTTTTCCCTTTTTCCGAAAATCAAAGGATCGGTTTTCCCTTTTTCCGAAAATCAAAGGATCGGTTTTCCCTTTTTCCGAAAATCAAAGGATCGGTTTTCCCTTTTTCCGAAAATCAAAGGATCGGTTTTCCCTTTTTCCGAAAATCAAAGGATCGATTTTCCCTTTTTCCGAAAATCAAAGGATCGGTTTTCCCTTTTTCCGAAAATCAAAGGATCGGTTTTCCCTTTTTCCGAAAATCAAAGGATCGGTTTTCCCTTTTTCCGAAAATCAAAGGATCGGTTTTCCCTTTTTCCGAAAATTAAAGGATCGGTTTTCCCTTTGTCCGAAAATTAAAGGATTGGTTTTCCCTTTTTCCAAAAATTAAAGGATTGGTTTTTCGTTTTTCCAAAAAAGAGCGATGTGTTGGATTTTCCTTCGTTTTACGTCCTATAAAAACAAGGGGGTTTTCTCGTTTAGCTAGCCCTGAAAATGAGAATCTTTAAAAACGTTTTACCTCGTGATTGGGCTTGGCCAGGCCCAATTACACTTTACAGCTTTAATTTCGAAAACGCCTGTAGTTACTCCCAATGACAAAGTGAGGGAGTTTCTACGCATCTTTAGATCCTTCCAATGACAAAGTGAGGAAGTTTCTATACTATCAGTTGACAAATCCCAATGACACGTGAGGGATATGTCGACACTTCAAGTGATGACCCTTAAGTCAAATGTTATCACTCGGGGGCTCGTGAGACCCTCGCAAAACAGGTCACATACACCATGGCTTGTGTGACGCACTCCGTCTAATACTTTGACCATCGTCTTACTCCAAGACTCAGTCAAAGTGGGGGCTAACTGTAGACACCTACTTTTGTCCCCGTTCCCGCAAGGGAAAGGTTCGATGATGAAAGCATAAAAACTCCACTTGACAACGCATCTCCTATAAAATAAACGAATCTCGATTCCCCATTTCATTTCACCCGAAACCTGCTATTTATGGAAACCTGCTAAAAATAGTAGCTGCCGTAAAAGGTAGCTTCTAAAAGTGGCGAATCATAAAAGATAGAAACCTGTCAGAATTAGGTGTTGCATTCCAACATAAATCCTAAATGAGATAGAAAACCGCGAGAATCCTATTCCTAATAGGATTCGGAAATAAGAGTTACGTATTAATTAAAATCCTAACGAGCCTAGAGTTCGTAACGGGCCCAGACGCATTCCGTCACAAAATTGATACGCGCTAAAAGACTCGAATTAATCTCAAACTCTACAGATTTTAGGAATCCGAATCTGACTAAACAAAACTGCCCAGACCCTATTTTCAACGCCTGGCTCTGGGCGCCGAAATCTTCGGCGCCCAGGCCTGGGCGCTGAAAATACCTGGGTACGTCTCTTTTCCTAATTCTTTGTGGATTAGAACTCTGCAATTCTATCTTTCCACGAACTCTTCCCTATAAATAGGCCCCTAGTTTCGACGTGAAAGAACACACAACAACACATAATATATTCTGAGTATTGACTCTAAACCCCTTAGCCTAAGCCTCTCGCTGCGAAACTGTTCACGCGTTCTGTCGCAATCGATCCATGAATCAAACAGAACGTATCCTGTCCCATAATCGAGATTCGTTAAATAAAAAGGAGAAATAGCAAAGTCAAAGTGGTTAGTTTTCTGAGAACCGTGACGCACCTCTCAAGGGTGCGTCGTGATGTGTCCCTTTTCGATGATTTAACTGCTTTCCTCGCCCTTTTTATGAACTGTTAAACTAACCTAATATGATTGTTCTATCACGCCTAACAAATATAATATTTTTGGGAAATCGGATTATCATGCTAGGTCCCTTAATGCTATTTAAATCAGATAATCACGATCGAATTAGTATTATATGTTGCATATTGCTAAAATCAACTCAGATTAGTTTAATAGTTAACGCATGTCCCTTCAATTATTTATGCTGAGCTAGTAAGGATATCCTGCCTCTGGAGTTATCGACGAGCGAATTACTCCTCTCGGTAGTTACAGTCCCCCGAACCCTCAATCTCTACCTTGCGGGTGTATATTGAGAGATCCCCACACCAGGGATCACAAGGGAACCTACGGCCGTCGTGGTCAAACATAATTGCACTCCCTTTATGTCACGATAACCGGGTTTTGTCAGTTTTTCTCATTGTTGTTAAAAACTGAATGGCGACTCCTATATTACTAGTCAATTGGGTGTATACTCACAGGAAATCCAATTACACTTGATTGAATAAAAATAATCGTCACTAGCACGAGGGACAAGGTCACGCATTAGCCTCGCGCTTTTTCGACCCCCTCACACATGTGCCCGTCGGGCGGCTTACGAGCCGCAGGCCCGTCGGGCGGGCGTTGGCCCGGCGGGCGAGGGGAGACTTAGGCTGAATAAACACGGGATTTCCCTTTCTTTTCACTTCATCTTTCACTCATCTTCTTCAATCCTCTCACATACTCCATTAAACCTCAAACCCTAAGAACTTTAAATCCCCATATCTCCCTCATTTCTCACTCAAATTCATCAATCCAAATATCAAAATCATCCTTATCACATCCTCTTCAACCTCCACCAAACAAATTTCACCCTTTCTCACTCCCCACAAAAACCCCAATTTTCACCAAAATCTCAAAAACTCAAAACTCTTCAACAATGGGTTCAAGGCCAAAGAGGACTTGCACGGGAGCAACAAGGAGACAAGAGGAGGCTTCCACAAGCCGTCCACCACCACCACCTCAGTTTGCATCGGATTCGGCTTTCCCGAACATGATTCTTACTAGTGAGGAGCAACAAACTCGCCTTGCACACCTCAAGCTACGGAAGGTAGTCCCTACTCGATTTATTTGTCAGAAAACTTTGCATGATATGGGTATCGAGAAGGATGTTAGGAGATTATTTCATGGGGTGGGCATGAAACATATGTTTTCCATGGTTAGGTTGACATTTAGGGATCTTACTCTTGAATTCCTTAGCTCGTTTAATGTTAGAAAGAATGGATATAAGGATGTCACTAGAGTTTCTTTTCGATTGTTGAATAATGATTATGATATGCCTATAAAGGATTTTGGTGCTATTTTTGGTTTGAATGTGGAGTATAATAGGTTCCCCGGAGAGGGGCATCTCAATAGCTCTGTATGGGGGAAGTTGACTGGGGATTTCAACCCTAGTAGCATGCAACATTTGCACGCCTCTAGCGTGCAATACCCCGTCCCTTTTGTTTGGTTCCGTTTTATGGCTTTTACTATTTTTGGGAGAGACCAAAAGGAGAATGTGAGGAGCACAGAGTTGGAGGTGCTCGAGGGGTATTTGTTGGATAACAATGAAGGTTACAGGATGAATTTGGCCCATCACTTGGCCATGCAGTTGCTTACCACTGCCACCCACCGCTACTCGACCGATATTGCTTTAGGGGGATTGGTCACCCACATTGCCATAGCGGTGGCGAACTTTGCTGAGAGGGACCATGTTGCGGTCCGGGGTAATAATCTGTTAGATTTAGAGTATTTTGGGAGCCTTTACAGGGTGCACTTTGAGTACGGGGAACTTCTTCCCGGTCAGATGTCATGGATGTTCCAGAGGAACGCTCTCTTTACTCTACCGGACACTACCGGGCTCACCAGTTTTACGAGGGGTCAGTCCCATTATATATATGTAGGTGAGCAGGCACCACCCTTAGCCCAGCCCCTGCCCCAGCCACAGCCCGAGGCCGCGCCTCACACCTATTTCCGGAGGGGAGGGCGTAGAGAGAGGGGGTCGGGACAGAGAGGTAGTCCGGCTCCACAGGAGGAGCAAGGGTCTTCGGAGGAGTTGGGGGCCATTCATGAGAGGCTGGGCAGGCTTGAGCTCGGTTTCCATGAGTTTGCCGCGGATCACCAGAGGACTATGTTCCCTTTCTACGATCAGTACGCCAGGCAAGGCTACATTGCCCTAGATCATCAGCACCCTTCCTGGTTTACTTACCCCGCGGAGGGGTACGGAGCCCCCGGTTCCATGGGCACCTTCACGCCTACCCACTACGGGGGGTTTGGAGCGGGCACTAGCGGCTATGGTGGCCAAGGTGGCCAAGGTGGTGATGGTGATGATGGTGATGATGGTGATGATGGCCAAGGCCATCAGTGATGTTGTTGATGATGATGATGGTCCGATACCCCTTGAGCCAATGAGGACATTGTCTGATTTGGTTTGGGGGGGTTTCACATTACCTGTACATATTAGGTATGTTTTTCTTTTATTTCAGCATTTGCTTATTGTTGTGTGTTTATTTTGGTGTGTTTATTGTTTTCTAGGGTAGTTTATTGCTTTGAAAAAAAATACAAAAATACGTTCCGATGAATACAATATCATGCTTCCCTGTGCCCCTTGATCGAAAATTATTTTGATTCTTGGTATTTGATGATGGGCAATGTAGATGTGTTGGCCAGGATTTGATATTCGATTGCTTTGATGCCTTAGCATGAGTCAACACTGACTAACTATTTGTGGACTTGGTGCTTGACTAGTTGACTTGGTTAAGATGTGTGATAGTTTCCTGGTGTGTCATTGATTTTGAGTATTGATTTACAACTGTTAGTAGTGTTTTATGACTCATATACATGCACATTGTGGAGGACGAAGGCATTTTATCTATTTAGGTAGCCTTCAGATGAATGTAGATACATTTGTTCCCTCTTTTTCTACCCATGTTGTGCTTGTGCCCTTTATTCGGTGACTAACCACATTACAAACCCGTGAACTCCCCATTGGTTACTAGTCCCAAGCCTAGCTTGGGGGAGCTTATAGTAGTGAGGTGATGGAGTTGTAGTGTGATGTATTTTTGAGCATATTGAGTGTGTAAAAAGGAGTTCGTCTCATCATGGTTGTTGTTGAAAATGAGTTGAAAGTGAAAGAGATGAAAGAACAAAATAAATGTGAAGGTTTCTAAAAGAAAAGAGAAAAAAAAAATTTGAAGAAAAAAAAGAGAGAGATTGAAAAAAAAATTGAAGAAAAAAAAATTTTGTTACTCTAAAAAATTTCAAAGTATTGTTTCACCTCGAGTTTCGTAAGTTCATTATTCCTAAGAGTGATTGGTTTTAATTGTGAAAAGGCAAGAAAGTATGGTGTTGGTGTTTGTTGTTTCATCATGTGTTGAGTGCGAGGTTTTTGGTCATCATCTTGTGGTTGATCATGGTTATTTAGGATTCATGCTCCCCAAAGCCAAGGCTTTAAAGCTCACATTATACCCAAATTTACCGCACCCTTACCTAAGCCTAACATTACAAGCTTTGAAGACCTTCCGACCTTTGTGCATAGAGTCGTACTAATATGAAAGTAGTTGTTTATCAATGCAAGTTATGACATGGCACATTCCGAGTCGACTACTAGGTTGAGTGTATGTTTTTCTAGACACACGAGTGTTGTGAGTTTGGGAGGGCATTGTTCACTTATATGTTGGGAGGGGAGCGAACGGGTACATCTTTTATCCGCCACATAAATGAGTGACGAATGTGTGAGCACTAGTCTTGAATTCCATTGTGCATTTGTGGTTCGCTTTGCGTGACGATTGTTAAGGTGGATTAGCGATTGAATGGATTTGATTGGTTAACATTGATGCATGCTCGTTGGATTTTACATTGGATTATGTTTTCATTTTGAAATATGTTGGGGGTGAAGTTGGTCTTGTGTTCATCGATGATTTCCTTGCTTAGGGACAAGCAAGGATCTAGCTTAGGGAGGTTTGATATGTGCGTTTTATATAGTGTTTTCACCCCCGTCCCTTAGTACTTTTATGCGTCAAATGAGCTCTTAGGAGCCATTTTAGTACTCATCTGTGTATTTGAGTGTGCCTTGAGTTTCATGACTACTTAGTGAGAAATTGGTCTTTTTAGACCCGTTTCATGATGATTTAGGCCACTACACGATCCCGAGGGGATTCGGGACGACTATTGTCGACTTACGGGACCCCTAGATGTTCATGATCGAGCCCCGGATGTTAGACTCGGTGTTGCGGACGAAGGGCGGATCACTTAGCCCTCTGCCCGGTGGATTGCCCCTCGCCCACCGGGCGAGCAAGCAGAAAGGAGCAGCAGGCAGCAGGCAGCAGGCGCCCGACGGGCGGGTCTTCGCCCGGTGCCCATCGGGCGCCCATCAAAAGCAGCAGCAGCAAGTTCTCCCTCCGCCCGACGGGCGAGTGGCGCCCGACCGGGCGCGTGCAGATGTTTCAGAAGTTTCTCCCTCCGCCCACCGGGCAGCCCTGCGCCCGTCGGGCGGATTTCGAGCTGGTCGCCCGTCAGGCGGTTGGCCGCCCGATCGGGCGACGACAACCCTGGGGCTACTTGTGCGCGCGTTTTGCCTTAGTTTTTCCGGTTTTCCTTAATGTTTTGGGGCAAAACTATAAATATAGCCCTTAGTTAATTTAGTTGAACATCTTATTATCTTATTTTCTAGTATTAGCCCCTTAGTTTATTTCTCTTAGCTTTGTTTTCTCTCTAATTTAGTTCAAAACACTTAGTTTCAAATTCAATAAAAACTCAAGCTTTGCATTACCATTGTTCTTCAATTAGGTATTGTTCTTTATTTCAATCCTTTATTTTGCTATAATCATGTTTCTAATCGTGTTAATTGCTTTGTTTATCATTAATATGCCTGAGTAATTTAATTTCTAGGGTTTGGGGATCCATGATTAATATGAATGGATATTGAATAGTTATGGTTGTTGGCAGTGTAATTGATTCCTATTGATTGGTTTATTTCACTATACAATTAGATTTGCGCAGGTTTAATTGTGGTAGTTATGCAATGTCAAGTTAAGATTCGAGAGATGCAATTTGATGTTTAGGCTTGTGTCAATAGGTGGAATTAGAGTTAATACGTAGCGAGAGCCCGTTAATTCTAAGTCTATGATTAGTATCGATTCGAGAGAGCATGCTAGTCTAATTAATTACTTGTCGATTATCGTAATTGTTCATTGTCCTGGATTATTATTTGTTGGTGAACCTATGCCCTAGATTTCTTAATATATTGATTCATTCTTATTTAATTATCGTTCGTAGGCTTAGCATACAAATCACCAACCAACTCTTGTTCCCAATAGTCTAGTTTAATTAATTAATAGTAGGAAGAACGCATGTTTCCCTGTGGATTCGATCCTGACTTCCCTTGCTACCTAGCTAGTGGACTTAGGTTATTTTTGATTAGGTGATACGACTTTAGCCTGTCAGTACTATGGGTATAGTGTTAGTGTGTTAGTAGATAGGAATATTATTGTCACTTTTTCTTAATATGTGTGCTAAAATAAAGTGTATCAACTAAAAAAAGGAACATACAAAATATGTAAATAGTCCCCTGAGAAAATTGAGAATTTCATAGGGGTATAAAATACAAGTAGCAAATGACTATACTAGTAGAACAGAAAATATTAACTATTGCTTACACATACATTTAGTCCAAGTATAAAAACTCGATATAGAAAATTTTATGAACAAAAAGAACATGGAGTATGAAACTCGTTCAATAAAATGTATACCAACTTATTTATATTCAACTTAGTATACGTAATCAATCAAAATATGTTATACAAATGTACATCTTAAACAATCAAATGACACATAAATATATGATCACTAGTATAAGATCCGTGGATTGCACATATTATATACTTCAAAATTAATTTATTATTTCGACAATCTTAACTAATAAAGTAAATCAGAACAAAATAAAGTTGAAGTTGACTTGTCATACTGATATACTAGTAGTAATGTTAATACATGCGATGCGTATGTGACATTTTAAATTAGGCAATGTTTATTAATCCTTATTTTAAACTATTTTTAGGAAATTTATTAAACAATTTATATATTAAGTGAATGGGGGTAATGTAGACATTTGCATGGTCACCATAATCCTCAAGAGTAATGTATACATTTGCATGAATAGGGGCATTTAAAGAAAAGTGGTTTTTGTTGTTGGTAAAATTTTGACTATTTCTTCCCAAATATATATATATATATATATATATATATATATATATATATATATATATATATATATATATATATATATATGTAGTATTTTCTTTTAAATATATGTATTTATAATAAATTTTATTAATGATTTAGAAGATTTTTTACTAAGGAAATTGTATGGTATTCAAATTGGGAAAAAAAATAGAGTGTATTGCATAAAAATATTTGGAAAAAAATTTAGAACAATGTAAAATTCCAAAACTTCACTAGGAGGTGACAAGTGATATTCCTAATTTTGAACATATTCATTTAATTTATTAATATAATATGCATATTTTATATGCATAATATGCTAATTTGACCAAAATATCGAGTTAATGTATTTTCCATTATAATGTACCGATTTGACTAAAATATTACCCAAAAATTTTTAGGAAAATTATTATTACGATAATTTATATAGTAATGTTTTTTTCCCATACATAATTGTTTATAAAAAATGGTAGAGAATAAAACAGATACACTTTTTAGGAAAATGAATTTTGGCTGGAAGTGACACGTGTGTTGACGTGTTTCCATAATTTATATACTAATGTTTTTTTTTCCATACATAATTGTTTATAAAAAATAGTAGAGAATAAAACAGATACACTTTTTAGGAAAATGAATTTTAGCTGGAAGTGACTCGTGTGATGACGTGTTGTTTGTTTTAGTACAAAGGTAATACGTAGTAGGTTTTTCCCCTTATCTTTGAAAAATAAAATTCACGTAAAAAAATAAAACAATAAATTATGCAAATTTGCTAAAAAGGACCTTTTATAACCCAACTTTTGCGAGAAAGGACCTTATATAATTTTTTTTGTGAAATCACACCTTAATGTAAATTTTTTGTTGCGAAAAGACCTTATATATGTATATATATATATATTTTTGTGAAATCAACCTTAATGTAATTTTTTTTGCGAAAGACAACCAAAAGTAAGTTTTCGGCATTAACTGAGTTTTTCCGGCCATTGACTTGCACGTGAGAAGCACGTGTGGCTTTATTTTGCTAACCACACCCAATTTTCCTCCAAATTTCTAAGCTTTAAAACCTAATGTTGAAAAAAATATCGAAATAAAATCTAAGTTTGAAAATTCAAGACTCAGAAAATTCAGTTTCTTTAGCCAACTTAAGCCACGCGTGCTTCTCACGTGCAAGTCAATGGTTGGAAAAGTTCAGTCAATGCCGTAAACTTCCCTTAGGTCCTTTCTCGCAAAAATTTTTACATTAAGGTGTGATTTCACAAAAAAAAAATTATAAGGTCCTTTCTCGCAAAATTTGAGTTATAAAAGGTCATTTTTGGCAAATCTATACCTATACTAAAACAGAAGTTCCTCTCTCCTCTTCTGTCCACATGTTGATGTCGCTACCACAATTTTTGTACTTTTTTATTTTAATTTAATTAGAAAATTTTAATTACAAAATATATGCATGGATTCTTATGTTGACAGCCGTATTCGTATATTGAAAAAATATTAACTAAATCTTTGACATTGAAAACATTATGACTAAAGTTTTAACCTTTACCTTTTCCATTACTTAGAGAAAGGAACTTTAATCCAAAGAAGGAATGAAATAACCCCCAGAATATTGACCACTACAAAATATTAAATTTATACCTACTTAACATATTCAATTTATTAAAAGTGAAATCGTTAAATATTTTGTTGATATTTTCAATAAAATAAAGTACCTGTAAACTGGTATACTTTACCAAAATGCAACTGATTCGGAAAATTTAATCAATATTTTACAAGTTTGTTATAGAAACATCCAGAGAAAATATAATCATCCAAAAAATGGAATGAAATATTCGCAAAGACCATATATATTACACCCATTACCCACCCTTCCAATACAATGACGGCTTCTCTTCAATCTATCTATCTATATAACAAAGAAGCCCTAGATGCAAAATTGACATGTGTCGCTCTTACATTGATTTTTTTCCACTCTTTTTTCTTTCCTTAAATAAATGAACTACAATTACATAATTAATTTAATAATATTATGTGTGTATCTTTTCCAAACTAAAATATTATTTGATTTGCGTATAAATATTACTTCAGGAAATATTATCATATATAAACTTATTAATAGAAATAATCTAATACGGAGTATGCATATACTAAAAGAGACATACTCCATAACAAAAATTAACATAGAGTATCTTTTCCAACATTATATCATAATCTAAATAATACTATTTTATATTTAGGTATAGTAACTTCAAACAAAATTTTATCATGATCTAATATCATTTAATTTATAATAGAAATAATTATTATACCTATACTAAAAGAGTTATAATAAAATTGGCAGAGTATCTTTTCCAATATTATATCATAATCTAAATAATATCATTTTTATATTTAGGTATAATAAATTCGAACGAAATTTTATCATGATCTAAGTATCATTTTTATTATAACTTCAAACGAATTTCTCTAAATGCTCTTTTAGATCATGGTAAGTTTAAATTATTATCTAGATCATGGTAATTTTTAGATGACTATGATCAACAGATTCTACTTTGAATGAAGTTTAAAGCAGAATTTTAAATCATATTATGATTTTTATGTTTAGGTACAATAATTAGATAATCTACGTATACAATATTTAGTGCATTATTTAATGAGGATTATAAGCTGCTAACGATAATAAACAAACAACTAACTATTTAGGGTAACTATAATGAGGAAAGTTAACGATCTTTGCAAGAAGTAATATTTAACTGGAAAGGGCTCTCGATTAAGATGACCCACGTTATATGTACATATCTCATTGCCATAGTGTACAATTAAGTTGTGGAGTATAACAACTCTTGACGAGTCTATTGTTGATATTTATAGGCATATAACATAAATATTTTATATATCTATCTATGTACTATACTTTTTGTACTAAAACGCACGAGGTACCTTCAACTAGAACTAACATACGGAGTATATCGGTTTCACATAAAAAATTCCCCCTGCCACCAGTTTGCCTACGTACTTCTAAATAAGACAATTTCACATCTCATTTTCTTATGCTGCATATATAATTATAATTATGTATGCCATATTGTTACAGTTTATACAATTTATTACTCCTCCATTGCATATTAGTTTTATACGTTTTCCATTTTATTTGTCCCAAATTAGTTTTTATACTTTTTATTTTAGGAAAGACTCTAGCTATAACTATTTTAATACCTATCTTTTCCCACTAACAAAAATTTAGGGACCATTACTCTCTCACATTCAAATTATATTAAAAAAATGATTGACTATCTTCTATCAGATCTACTTTTCAATAACATAATATTGTGTTATCTTCTTAATTTTCAATAAAACAAAATTTGATGAATAAACAACAACTTTTCTCATTTAGATCACGAGCGACCAAAATTCTGATGACGATACTGCATGTCTACTTTTCTCATTTAGATCACGAGCGACGATATTGCATATTATGGTCTTAGTTGATGAATAATTATTTTTAATTATTTCGTATGTGTAATTTGATTGTAGGTTATCAAGTTGCAGTTAGAAATTTTAATAAGAGTAAATTACTAAATGATGTAGATCACTTCCTACATCTTCCTCTCGATCACTAAAATTGAAATTGATTAGTTAGTGTAGTATATAAAGATATCAAGAAATCAACATAGTAATAAGTTAATAATAAAAAAGTGAGTATTAATTCGTATGAAAAATAAATGTCATAGAAAAAAAGTGAAACTCTTTGGTCGGTCATCCCGCACACACGCTCACACTAGGGCACGCATGCGCATGGGCCTAGACATGCCATGTACGTTGCCACACTTTGACAGACATTTTTGTCCCGTGCGCGCCAAATCCCAAGCTTTTGGGTTGTTGTTGTTGTGGTTGTTGTTGTTGTCGTCGTCGCCGTCGCATGTGCTTGTGCGCGATAGGGCTTGCGCGTAGGTTGTTGCGTAGCGTGCATGCAACCTTGTGTCCAACATGCCACACACATCCCATATATGGTTATGAGGCCCGTGTTTGTGCGATAGAGTGTACGACCTTAGGTCGATCTAAACTTTTCAATTAGTTATGAATCATTGAGTATAGTACCCTATTTCCTACAACCTTGATGTTGATGATCGAAAAAGATTTTAGATAGTGCTATGGTAAACTATAAAAAGAAAAAAGAGAAAGAAAGAGAAGACAACTTATGTAAAATGCAATTTGTAACTTTTTAAATGAAAGAGTTAGATAACATCACTCATTCAAATTATTTAGTTTATATTTAATCTTGGTATAAATTTATAAAACCGTGCAATTGCACGGGTTCTATACTAGTTTTCCAATAAAATAAAATTGAGTTTCATATGTTCGGTTTTGTACTCGTAAGTCGTACGGTATATCGTATTGTATTCGTATGTGAAATCGTACGTTATACATACCCCCTACTAAGTCCTACGTGTATTGGCCTGTAAACCCTCGTAAAACCGAGTTAAGTACAAGATTGGGACCTCAGTTTTCACATAAATCACCAATCAGGACCTCAATCTTATTTACTCACCAATTGGGACCTAAGGTTAACAATCCGGCAAGTTAACCCAAGTTTAACTCACCGGAGCAAAAAATAAGAAACTTAGGTCCTTAATTCAATAACATCAATAACATAGGTCCTTGTTGCTTACTTATGAGTTTTCTAACATTTCAACTCTAAAATTAAAAATAAAAGCAATATGTTCTTGCTTCCTACAAAATATATCTGTTGGAGATCTTCAAAACAATGCATCACCTGTTATAAAATTACAACTAGTGCTGATAGTTCACAAAATTACAACTACTACTGCTAGTTCACAAAACCAAATTCTTGCAATCTACAGAAATGTTCCTGCGCGCTCATCCAGTAGTTCCTGCACTGCTTCCATTCTTCTCCAACCCTATGATCAACTTCCAAAAACCAACCCAAACCTTGAAAAAAAAACCCACAAAAAATCAAAGTATGACCATGTTGTATAGATGTCATCAAAGAGTTATGAAAAGGGTTTCAAGACCAACAAAAAAATCAGCAAAATACATGATTGAAGATATTACATGAATAATATATGAAGATTAAGACAACACGCACTTGTTTAGTTTCATATTAAATCAAGCTTTCCTTCTGTTAATTAGGGTCTTGGTTACTTTCACACACCTGTTTAATTGTTTTAGTTTAAGAACATGATATTGGTGGCAATTTTGTCATCCATGTGCCTGATTTTTACTTCGACTTCTGAGACCCTAACCACTAAATTATTCTAATCAACCACAGTACATCTTAAGTACTCCTACATTTTGATAAAACTAGTTTAGATAAAGATAGTGCTAACTTTCACTAAGAGATAAAGTAGTAGTATTAAGTAACGGTACAATATGTCGTTAGCTTTTAGGTGAATGTCGTATGAGAAAGGCTAATTAATTAACTCTACCTGACATATCTGGATGCATTTCCATGGAGTAAGATTGAGATTTTCTCTGTCTCTTATATCTCATTAAGTACAGTAGGATATAAACTACTCAATACTCATATAATCTGTATTTATGTGTTAATTAGTTTGGAGGTGGGCGGTATGTTGTTCATCCATACGTGTTAGGTTATGATACATATGACAAAACATAAATCATGCGGAAAAACCATAAAGCCAGGAAAGCATATTATTTACACATAATCATTTAGCATAGTTTAGATGCATACACTTTGTTGCGTGCCCTCCCTAGCTGCGCCCGAACCGAACAAGAACAAGTCTTTAGGACTCCAAGTGTCGTCCCTCCGTAGATAGTCCACAGCACGTCCGGATCCGCCTTAAGCTTGACCAACTAGAATCGCCCTTAAGGTACTTAGAATTTTCGGCTATTGTAGGCAATTATATGACTGAATTTTTGCTCTCAAAAATCACTTTGAATACTTGAATACTCGATATAAATTATGAGCCCTTAACTCATATTTATAGACCATGGAATAAGTAATCGAATCCTACTAGGATACGAATTAATTAAATTAGAATCCTAGTAGAATTCTTATTTAATTAATTTATCTTTTAGGATTAGGAATTTTAATCATTAAACAAATCCTATACTCTTTAAGTTTCGTATGTGAACACAAACTCTACACGAGCATGACCCGCAAGCGTGCAGGCCATGCCCGCGCACAGCCCACACGGCCCCTCGGCCCACGCGAGCTACAAGCCCACGCGAGCTGCAGCAATGCTCGCAGCCCACTGCTCGCAGCTGCGCGCGCTGCCACGGCCAGCTGGGCCTGGCCTTGCGCTGGGTCTGGCGTGGCCTTGGCTGTTCGTGTGGCGCGCTTGGCTTGCTGGGCGATGGCCCGGCTTCGTGCTGGGCCTTCGTCTGGCAGGCCTCGTCCGATGCTAATTCGTACGATACGCTTCCGATTAAATTCCCGATTCCGGAATTTATTTCCGATACGAACAATATTTAATATTTTCGATTCCGGAATTAATTTCCGTTTCGAACAAATATTTAATATTTCCGTTTCCGGAATTATTTTCCGATTCCGATAATATTTCCGATTCTGACAATATTTCCGTTTCCGGCAATATTTTCGATTCCGGCAATATTTCCATTTCCGATAATATTTTCCGATACGTACCATGTTTCCGTTTCCGGCAACATCTACGAATTGGATAATATTTATATTTCCGATACGATCCATATTTCCGTTTCCGGCAATATCATCGTTTCCGGAGTATTCATTTCTTGCCTGTGACGATCTCAGCTCCCACTGAAACCAAGATTCGTCGATTCCAAATATCCATAGATGGAGTATTTAATGCCATTAAATACTTGATCCGTTTACGTACTATTTGTGTGACCCTACGGGTTCAGTCAAGAGTAAGCTGTGGATTAATATAATTAATTCCACTTGAACTGAAGCGGCCTCTAGTCAGGCATTCAGCTCACTTGATCTCACTGAATTATTAACTTGTTAATTAATACTGAACCGCATTTATTAGACTTAACATAGAATGCATACTTGGACCAAGGGCATTATTTCCTTTAGTCTCCCACTTGTCCTTAGGGACAAGTGTGCATTTCCTAATTCCTTTGTCGCTCGATGCTTGCTCTTGAACATAAGGTAAGAGTTGTCATCCTTATTATGTCCAGAGGTGTTTCTCGGTTTCAGAGTTTAACTGATCAAATAAACAGATAATCATAGCCTATGATTCATCCGAGCACGGCCATGCATTTCACAGTTTCTAGCTCTCCGAGTGGCCTTGTACAACTTTTAAGCATCTCATCCCGATTTATGGGAGGACAATCCCAATCTTGCGATCTTGAGATTAGACTTCGTTTGATAGGTGATTACCTGAGCGTTGCCTTTATAGCCTCCTTTTACGGTGCGACGGTTGGTCAACGTCAAAGCAACCAGTTCTCAAACAAGTAATCTCAAATCACTCAGGTATTGAGGATTTAGTGTCTAATAATTTTAATGAAATTTACTTATGACAGATTTTCATCTCTTACAGTAAAGTTTCATAGGTCTTGTCCGATACTAGTCTTCCCAAAGTAAGTATCTATGCAAATGATTATGACATTGCCATGTCCACATAGTTCAAGAAACAGAACTACTAGTCATCTTGCATTCTAATCGTCTAACGTTTTCTATGCGTCCAATTTTATAGAAAACTCCGACTAGGGACCATTTTCAACCTTTGACATTCAAGTTCACTTGATAGACATTTCTTAGTCACAGGACTGGTCCTGACAGTCTATCTTGAATATATCGTCAAATTGAAGGGACTCATTATTTAATACTAAACCAAGATTAAATGGAATATGAAAATACACTTCATATATGATAAATGTTCAACCCCATTGTTTTACAACCATGGGCCTCAAACCCATCTTTAAAACAGTTCATGGAATTCAAAGTTATGCTTGATTTCCAGTGCTACAACGTGAGTGTTGCTTCTCACTTGTTGCATAGGTTTAGTTATCACGCTTTGCCAATCTTAACATCCTTTTCATCGAATGTTCTTCGAGATATGATGATAAGAACTTTTGAGTATGTTTATTTTGTGATCTAGTCTTTCTTGCTACATTAGTGGTTCTACGCATTTTGCAATGAAGAACCATTAAGTCAACAGACATGTGATCTTCCCAAGTTCAATGAAGAACTCATATAAACAACTCTATTTTATTGCTTCTTAGGCAATAATTACTTTTACTTCAACTGTATAGGTCGCTAGTGATGCTTTGTTTGGATCTACTTATCCAAGCAGTTCACAGATATGTGGAAGACTCTCCAACTATATCTTAGAACATAGAAATTATTATTTTAATTTCCCACGCAACAACTCATGGTCTTCAATCCATGTTGCCATTTCAAAACACGATGCTCTTTAGCTCGTCCTTGTCAATGGTTAACTCCAAAGGGTCTTGCTTGATCATTTACCAGTGTTTATGCGTGTAGCATCAATATTTAGCACATCTTTATTTCCTTGAATCAAGAACTATTCCTATGTACCTTTTCAAGTACCATAAGTGTTCTTGATCTCAATCTAGTTGATCTTCACTTAGATCAATAGAGATTGGTATATGTTCGTCATGCCTAAAGTCATACGATACGTTTTTGGCGATCCTCATATTATATTATATAGAATAATTCCCAATTGAATTCTATTCATGTAACTTTAGCTCATTCAGTTACAGTAGATACTGAATCCAACTAAATTCTTTGACATATAATATAGGTGAAGAATCTCATTAGATTCTTTGATGTTTAACTTAGTAAATGCTTATACATAGTTCAAACATTCATTACTTAGATTTATTCATATGGATCGAATATCTCCAATGGAGTCTTTCGTGTTTGATCTAGTAAATGCCATTACTAAACAATATCATAAGATCTTTGTAAATAGATCTTAATACCAAGTATGTACTAAGTTTCGCCTTGGTCCATCATTGATGAATAATTTCAAACCTAATTCATTAGCATTTGAATGTTATTTCACAATAGAGAGATATGTGTGATACACATAGGACCAAATAAGTTTTACGTACTCCCACTAAACTTCTTATATATCTATAAGAATCATGTATATTTTATGAAACTAAAATGCTTATTAGCTTCACTAAAATACAGTTCCAATTCCCAATTGCTTGCTTAAATCTGTACTTAGATTTCATAAGTTAGCATTCCTTTTCAAGCATTTATTTGGATCCACAAATCCTATGACATGCCATGTACATAGTTTTCTTCCAACATTTGATTGAGGAATACATTTTGTCATCCAATTGTCATATGTACCAATATGCAATCATTGCTTGAGTTATAGACTTGAGCATTACGATTATGCATGAGGTTTCAACACAATCCATGCCATGAATTTGCTTGTAACCTTTAGCAACTAATCTAGCTTTGTGTGTGAACACAATTCCATGTTTGATGGTTTTTATCCTTAAAACAAACTTGCAACCAATAGGTGTGAAACTATTCTTGCAAATCAACAAAATTTCAATTTTGTCATCAAAACATTGGTTATGTTTTATGGCCTTTAACCATCTAAAACATTTGAGTCTATATATGGCCTCTAACCATTTTAGGGAATCTGGGTTTCGTCATAGCTTTCTTACAGGTCACAAACTCATTAATAGTTTGACTGCAAGTTGTAGGTTTCTTCATTATTAATAGAAGAATCTCATAGTTTCATTGACTTGAACTCTATGCCTACTTGGGTATAGAACATCAAACAATAGAATATCAATAGCCACTTGAAAGTCCTTTGAATATTCTGTTCTCCTTGAAGCACTTGTAAAGTCTTCTAAGAGATGTCTATTCTTTAAAAGCCACTTCTAAAGTCCTTAAAGAATACGTGTTCGGATTTTCTAAAGAACTTCGAAAAGCCTCCAGATTGTCCGTTTTATGTTTGATGTTCGCCTCGAAGACTTTCGAGGTCTATTTTCTCCCACTTGTCATTTTGGAAACGAATCTCCAAAAGGACATCATTTCGAGCAAACAAACATTATGTTCTCAAAAATTCGTGGTAGAAACAATACGCTTGTGTCTCATTTGAATAAATCACAATGAAACATATATCTATACTTGGGCCTCAGTTTGTCGAATGATAAACACTAAGCTCCCACTGAGTTTTGCAACTCTCTAGATATATTTTATGAAAAGTTATTCTGAAATTACTTTTCAATAGCTTTGACGAATTTGGTTTAGTTTGGTGGTAGTTGAGCATTTTGTTTTGGAAATTATAGGAAAAGTCTTTATGATTCATCATTGATCGAATCAAGTACTAATTGACTTCGATCATTCCAACGTAGATATGCCATATCTTATGGACCTAGATTGTGAAATTACAATACACAATCATTGATGATCATATTTGGTCTCAAGTAATCATCAACATGATCTATCCTAGATCTTTATGATTTCTTGCCAAGTGGATTTTATACTTCTGAATCTTTGAACTAGCCAAACACATTCAACTTATATCACATTTGAGTAAATAAACCTATATTCACTCAAATCCATGTGAAATAATAAAGTCATAAAATCTTTCTTTAGCTTTGAACTCTATTGTCTAGGCGTTCTAACAATAGTTCATATCTTTTGTTACTTTCAACAAGTAAGACTAGTTGTCTTAAATTGATTTAGAAATCAATGAACTTTCAAAAGTCCATCAAAATAGAGCTTTTGAATGTTAACTTATTGATATGGTCTAAGCAACAATGCCAAAGATTAGTGGAACTCAAATCAAGTGGTTGATTTGAACCTAGTAAAGTTCTTTAAAGAGTTGTTTGTTTTAATCAAGCATATTGACTCATCCCGTAAATGACCATTTCATTCAAATAAACAAACAAACAAGCATTGTTTTTGTTCTTCTGAATGTGAGTCTTTCTGTGTTTGAAGCAGAAATTTAGGTATGCTGATTATGGAACAAAATAGCCATTTAGTTCCAGCCTTGAAAGGACTTAAAACAAACTAGATGACCCTACAGCTAATGTAGCATTGCCATGCTTCATTTCCCACTTGTAGGCCATTAGTGTAGCCTAGCTTCCATTATTTGAGTTATTACCGAAGTAAGAACCTCAAGCGGTATATGATACCAAGGAAGTTTGATTCCTAGGTCACTTCTCTTTAAACATAAACTTATAGGTAGAAACGGAATTATAAATTCCTTTCATTTGTTCCTTTGTTTTCCTATTTCTTGTACCCTTTCTTATAGTCTTAAGAATTGAATTCTTTAGTGTTGACTTTTATACTTTGTTAGACATGTCCAATGTCACCAACAAGGTTCTTTACCATTTTAATTTATGTTGAATATTTTGTTTCAACTAGATGATCTTACCAGAAGCTTCTAAAGTTCTCTAAGTATCGATCTATTCGAATGTCTAGGAACTAGACTCATTCGAGAATTAAATGGAAAAAAAGATTTTAGGTTGTTAACCATTGGTAAAGCTGAGCGTTTAAACTCAATGCTTTATGATCTCAAAACTACATTGTATTTTTAATTCACAAGCACCAATCGGTTCGCCATTCGACTTTGATACTCGAAAACAACCATAAAAGTCGCTAAAAGAAACGTACATTTTAAATTGCTCATTTTCTCTCATTTCCGTGAATCGTTCTTGGATTCACTACCAATCGAGGAAATTTACTGTTACCTTTCTAAAAGGATTTACTGCAGTGCAAGATATTTAATTATAAACAATAATTAAAACATTCATTGAAGCATGCAAAGTCTAAACATTTATCATGAATAATAACTTGAAAATGAAAGCAATCATGCAATTTAAAACAAGTTATTAGCATTTTATTCGAATTTATTGTTCCGGCAGGTGCGAATAAAATGATTCCAAGATCCTAAAACCATTGAAGAATTAAGCACAGTTTGTCGACTCAATTCTAAGACATTTTAGGTAAGCAAAAGCCTTTTGCTAATAGTCTAGAAACTATTCTTGGTTGATAGGTACGTCTAAGAACTTATTAGGTAAACCTATCGATTTTGCCACGACATAAAAGGACTCCTTACTTATATCGTTGAGTTTCACCAAAACTAACATGTACTCACAATTATTTGTGTACCTTGCCCCTTTAGGACCAATAAGTAACACCTCGGTGAGCGAAAACTATTACTAGATTGATGTAAAGGATATCCAAGCAAGTGTATATTTTGGCATGGCACCTTTTAACTCAATTTTTAAGTTTGGAACTTAAGGCTCTTACTATGTTGGTTAGATTTTAAGTGAACTAAAATCCTTAATCATGCAACACAATCAAGCTTTGATCTCATGCATATTTAAGACATATTTAAAGCAATAAATAACTTAAAGCATGCATAAGATAAATGTGATCTAGTATGGCCCGACTTCATCTTGAAATTTTAACTTCAAAGTCCGTCTTGAAAATCTCCGTGGGAGGCACCATTTTCTTCAAATATGATAAGCTATAATTAAAACTAATTGCAACTATTTGATGGTACGCAGACCATATTTGAATTGAAAAACAACTTTGGTACTTTAGACCAATTACATTCAAATTAATGGTACGCAAACCATATTTTCTATCCTATTTGGGCCATACTAGTCACTTCATAACCTGCAAAACAGTACATATACAATATATACCATTCACCCATTCATTAACATGAATGGCCCACATAGCTGGTTAGTAAAACACATTATGCATCACGTAAATATTTGCAGCAATTAATCAAGGGCACCAATAATCTACCAATTATTCAGTCCTTATTAATTCTAATCAAGTTGTTTTAACCTTAAGGATTTGTAGACCTAATCAAGAGTTTATGACTAAAAGGGCTCCCACTTAAACCAATAAATTCATATGCTTTACTAATTTTAAACATAAAAATGTATTTCTAGTCTAACCGGAAACATACAAATTTAATTAAAATTTAAAGCTCATATAAATTTATAATTGAATCCATAAATTTAATTTAATTTCAGTCGTATTTAAATTAATTCATGATTTTAATTTTAGTAAAATAATTAGAATAAATAAAATTTATTATAATTATAATATTCAAAATTAAAATCCAAGAAAACAATTTAAATTATTAATTTTAAAATTAATTAAAATTACGAAAACTGAAAATTTCAAATTAAAATTTTAAAACGATCTAATGGTAACGCAACAACCCCACGCAACGCACAGCCATAGGCCACACGCACGCAGCCATCGCTGGCCATGTGCGCGCAGCCCATGCGCTGCGTCGCATTGCTGCTGCATTCCATCGCAAGGCATCCAAGGCATGCTTGGCCTCTGGCTCGCTGCGCGCCTGCCCTCGTCGCACGCGAGCTTGCGCACATCGCACGAGGCAGTGGCATGCGAGCTGGCGCTCGCTGCGCGCGAGCGATCGATGCTGGGCGTAGCACTCGTGGCACGCGAGCTTGCGCTCGCTGCGCGCGAGGTAGTGCGCACTGTGGCGCAGCTCGCTTGCTGCCCACACGCGACTGCTCGTGCCTTGCTCTCGCCCTCGCCCATTCGCCCATCGCACACAGCCCACGACACAAGGCAGGGCTGCTGCCTTGTGCTCGTGCACCATGGCCTTGCTCATTGCATTCGTACCGCATGGGCGACGAGCTCCCTTGCTCGTCGTCACATGCCCGCACTATACAACACCCCTTAAGGGTAACACGTAGCGTCCATTGCTTTGTGCGTGCAAGTTATATGAGCGAATCGCATAAAAATTTAAAATTTATATTCAAAATTAATGACAAATTAATAAATAATATTAATTTCATAATTTTAGGGCGAAAAATCAAAAATTTATTATTTAATTGATTTCCGATTAACATGGATTCAAGTCTAGGTCATAAAAATTTAAAATTTAACATAAATTTACAATTTTTATGGTGGTTTTTAATCATAGGTATCTAATTAAATTATAACTAATTATGAAAATCAAATTAATTCTAAATTATTCCAATTTTCAACAAATTAATCATAATTACAAATTAGATTGCATAATTAACAAGGCTAGGCATTCAAACTTGTTAAACATATACAGTAGGTCAATCAAAAATTCAAGATTTATCAACAAGAATCGCAAATATTTAATTTAACATCTTAAATTTACGAAATTTTGCATTCGAAAAACTAAAACCTCCGAAAAGTCATAGTTAGGCTTCGAATTTGAGAATTCTGGGTTCGGCCGAAAAATTTAGAATGCCTTTTACATGCAGAATTGACACAAAAATCACTCGATTTGGATGAGTAACGAAGAAACTGCCGAAAAACTGCGTACGTATAATTAAATAAACGCAATTTGCAATTAATTAACAATTACGAAAATTAATCACCCCTTTTTAATTCTTGCAAATTTGTAATATTTAACCATGTTTATGCAATTTAGATTATGAAAATAATAAGAGGCTCGTGATACCACTGTTAGGTTATGATACATATGACAAAACATAAATCATGCGGGAAAACCATTAAGCCAGGAAAGCATATTATTTACACATAATCATTTAGCATAGTTTAGATGCATACACTTTGTTGTGTGCCCTCCCTAGCTGCGCCCGAACCGAACAAGAACAAGTCTTTAGGACTCCAAGTGTCGTCCCTCCGTAGATAGTCCACAGCACGTCCGGATCCGCCTTAAGCTTGACCAACTAGAATCGCCCTTAAGGTACTTAGAATTTTCGGCTATTGTAGGCAATTATATGACTGAATTTTTGCTCTCAAAAATCCCTTTGAATACTTGAATACTCGATATAAATTATGAGCCCTTAACTCATATTTATAGACCATGGAATAAGTAATCGAATCCTACTAGGATACGAATTAATTAAATTAGAATCCTAGTAGAATTCTTATTTAATTAATTTATCTTTTAGGATTAGGAATTTTAATCATTAAACAAATCCTATACTCTTTAGGTTTCGTATGTGAACACAAACTCTACACGAGCATGACCCGCAAGCGTGCAGGCCATGCCCGCGCACAGCCCACACGGCCGCTCGGCCCACGCGAGCTACAAGCCCACGCGAGCTGCAGCAATGCTCGCAGCCCACTGCTCGCAGCTGCGCGCGCTGCCACGGCCAGCTGGGCCTGGCCTTGCGCTGGGTCTGGCGTGGCCTTGGCTGTTCGTGTGGCGCGCTTGGCTTGCTGGGCGATGGCCCGGCTTCGTGCTGGGCCTTCGTCTGGCAGGCCTCGTCCGATGCTAATTCGTACGATACGCTTCCGATTAAATTCCCGATTCCGGAATTTATTTCCGATACGAACAATATTTAATATTTTCGATTCCGGAATTAATTTCCGTTTCGAACAAATATTTAATATTTCCGTTTCCGGAATTATTTTCCGATTCCGATAATATTTCCGATTCTGACAATATTTCCGTTTCCGGCAATATTTTCGATTCCGGCAATATTTCCATTTCCGATAATATTTTCCGATACGTACCATGTTTCCGTTTCCGGCAACATCTACGAATTGGATAATATTTATATTTCCGATACGATCCATATTTCCGTTTCCGGCAATATCATCGTTTCCGAAGTATTCATTTCTTGCCTGTGACGATCTCAGCTCCCACTGAAACCAAGATCCGTCGATTCCGAATATCCATAGATGGAGTATTTAATGCCATTAAATACTTGATCCGTTTACGTACTATTTGTGTGACCCTACGGGTTCAGTCAAGAGTAAGTTGTGGATTAATATAATTAATTCCACTTGAACTGAAGCGGCCTCTAGTCAGGCATTCCGCTCACTTGATCTCACTGAATTATTAACTTGTTAATTAATACTGAACCGCATTTATTAGACTTAACATAGAATGCATACTTGGACCAAGGGCATTATTTCCTTCAATACGAACTCCTGACAAGTTAATTGGTGTATATATTTTTACATAGTGAACAAAGGTTGTTGCTGCTGTAATGTGTGTGGTATCACTCAAGGCTGATGATTTGTTTAGGTTACTTGTGTTGATTGAGTGAGATACATTTGGAAGTTTACAACAGACTGACAAATTATATGAGTATCTCCAAGGACAGGCTGCCAAAATGAAAGTTGATCAATTTATTTTACATTGTATATCTAGCATTGTGTTAAAAAAATACAACCTGATTCCTGTTCAATTAGATTAATGTAGTACGCAGATTTAGCGTGAAAAAAGATCAGTTTTAGGCTCTGGAATCTCATTAACAAACTGTAATCCCCCGTAATTTTATAAATTTTATTAATATATTTTAACGTATAGTTATTTATATTTATATAGAATTTACGAATTTTAGAAATAAATATGTAATTAACGAATATTTATTTTTATACGTTTTAAATATTTCAACGATGTATGAAATTAAAATAATTTTAGACTTTAGGTTGAAAAGAATTTGAATTACGAAAACACGTTCGAAATTGGAAAACAATCCTAAACGGTTTTGGATTCAAGTTCTAAAACTAAATCATAATTCTAGCCCAATTGGATGAAGCCCAAATAATTAAATCCAAAACTCTTTACTCCCTTCTCTTTCAATCTCACGTAAAAAGCAAAACAAAAACAACAAAACTCCCTTCCCTCTTATTCCTTCACGTGAACCATTCCAAACCCTTCTCTTCAATTTCACGTGGAACTGCTGCTCCTCAAGCAACCGCCGCACCACCGCAGCGCCGCCATCCTCAGTCGCGCCGCCCTACCACCGCGAGCCTCACCTTCCTTCTCTTCTCCGTCCGGTACTCTCTCTCTCCCCTCGTATCTCTTTCTTCTTCTTTCAGTTTCTTACCCTTCTCCTCTTGGTTGTTCTGCTTTCGCGCAGCGAGACCACCATGCTCGCCACCAGCACAGCCGCCGCGAGTTCTTCTCCATCGCCTGACCGGCGGTCTGCTCGGTAACTTCTCCTCCCTCCTTTTTATTTTTCGGTCTCCTTTCTTGGTTGTTATTTCTTGCGCTCTTCTCCTCATTTGCTTTCATGCTGTCGCACAGCAACCGCACGCCCAGCCACGTCGCATCAACCACCAGAACCACCGCTCGCTGCCGCGCCTCCCATGCCGCCGGCCAGCATCTCCTTAAACCTTTATTTGGTTAATTTCTTAAACCCTAAGTTAATTAAATGTTTTAAATTATGTTTTAATTATGTAATTTATGTTCTATTAAATTAAATGTTTAGTTTTTATTATCCAATTATGAATTCCAGATTTCATGTTTCGCAAAATTGAATCATTAATTTTCAGATTTATATAATTGAATTAAAATAAGGATTTTAATTATTAAAACATGAATTTTTAAGGTTTTAATAGATTTAAAATCATGATAGAATGGTTGTGAATTATTAAAATTATTATTTTATGTTCTAAGCATGATAATTTGGTTTTGGGAAAGCTTTAAACGATTTCGTATTGCTGAAAATTTAAAGTATGATGTTTGCGAAGAGTTTTCAACGAATTTCAATCATTGATTCAATAATTATTATGCTAGGAAATCAAATACTCAAGTTTTGATATTGGGAAAGGATCTAATTATGTTTAGGAAGGGTTTGAAGCACCCTAATGTTGCTGGAAATTTAAAAAGGAACGTTTGTTGGAGTTTATGATAATTAGGGATCGTTAGGGAATTAATCACTATTCTAGGAAGTTAATTAATTAAGTTTCGATATTGGGGAATGTTCTAAATATGTTTAGGATGTGTTTAGAGTACGTTAGTGTTGCTGTAAATTATTAGGAATTGATTTGGGTACGTTTCTTGATTATTTTAGGCGGAGAATTCTTTGTGGGCGACTTTTGAATTCGTTAAAGTGGCCTATCAGTTTGTTTACACAAGGTACGTACATACCTGTGTGCTTGGAACGTGTGCTAATTGTTGAAACCATGTTGAATCTTGTTGTTGAACTTGGTTATGTTGATATTATTGTTGAACTTGGTGATGTTGATATTATGGACGAACTGGGTTATATTGAATGTGCATGTTTAATACTGTTGGACAAACTTATTGAACTTATTTTGCACTATAAGAACTGTAACATGTTAGTATGGATGTTTGATACAAACATGTTGGTTGGGAACACTAGATTATTCTATATGATTGGGTTGGATCAATTGGTTGTTGTTCCCTTTCTATCTTTTCACTACTTTATAAGGGCGGAGGACCTTGTTTAGTAAGTTGAAACTTTATGCCCATATACAGGGTTGCTCATGGTTAAAGGAAAGGTTGGTTAAGTTGGAATGAGTCTTGATTGATGCTTTTATGATCACTTACTTAATTCCAAGATAAAAACAGTTGTGAACAAATGTGAATTGTCTGTCTTATGTAATGGTTGAGTCATAACGGAATCTCAATTTGTAAATCATGTAAAGTGAAACTGAATAGCAATAGCTTTAGACTGTGCACGTCTGAAGTGACGGACAAACAGGAGTTGGGGTTCATGGTGGTAGCCCATGGCCTTTTCTGGGACCGGATTGATCACCGTGTCCTATTTTTATTTAAACGTTCCTCGATATCGCAGGTCACTGAGGTTACGGAGTCGCGCCCGTACCTCGTCTTCCTTAGTGAAGACTTCTGGATGGTCAACTCGGTCCATTGTCTATTTCAACTAAAATAATATTATTGCTAAAAGTCTAGCCTAGTCTAGTCTGGTCAAGTATGGTCGTCAAACTATCATGTTTTGTCTGCCCTTGTTTGTGTTCATTAGTATCATGTTAGGGTTGTTCGTTTAATAGAACCATGTTAGGATTATTATTGATTTAGTATGTAGTACTCAGCTTTGCTGATTACGTGCTTTTGCTTGTGCATGTTGATCATGGCTATGCCTTATTGATCCTGTGATGACCCAATCTTTGGTAAGCAGTCTCTAAGGATCAATAAGCATTGTCCATCTGCAGGTTTGAAGATGTTGCATCATTGGGATCGGGAATAGAGAGCTTGTATTTAGTTTTGATTTGCTAAGTTGACTTAGGTTTGTTTAAATGGACTTTAAACTTGTCATACTATTTATATTTCCTTATTTTCGTTGGTTGATTTTTGGGACTAAACCTGTAATCGATTATTTATAAACCTAAAGTTAGTTTTATGTTTTCCGCTGCAAAATTCTGAATAAGCCGTTACGTTTTCACACGGGCGATAATGCCTTGATAATTCTCCACGTTTATATAAAAAGGTTATTTTAGAAAAGAGAGAATTGTCGGGGTGTTACAAAGTGGTATTTTAGAGCTATAGGTTTTATTGATTTTTCGTGTTTACTTTTTAAATTTTTAGGCGCCTAAACTAGCTATTTTTCCTAAAACGAATTTCCTAGAATTGAGCTTCTACTTATTATATCATTAAAAAAATGCTTACTTTTTTTTTGGGGACCAACTTCATTTTATTTTGTTCGAAAGTATATTAACATTTCTTATTTAAGTTCGGAATTAACTTATTTATTCGAAACTTTTCGTTTATGTGAATTAAGTACGTTTTTCTTTATTTTTGAAATTAAATTAAATATATTCAAAAAAAATAAAATAAAAATCTTATTCCTTAAATATATTTATTCGTTTAATATTTATTCGTTTAATAAATATTTATTCGTTTAATAAAAATTTCTTATTATTTATTCGTTTAAAAAAATAAATAAAAAAAATATTCGTTTATTATTTATTCGTTTAATAATTTTTTTTTTTTAATCGTTCTTGTTTTATTCTTTAAATTCTTCAATGTTTGACCTATTATGATTTATTATGAGAGATGGGTAATATAGGAAAGGGCATATAGGATAGAATTATATGTGCATTAGTAGTTAATTGCTAGCATAAGAATTACTTGCTATGTGCATGTGTTAAATGTTTAACTGTTGCATGTAAATGTGCATAGAAATTGTTTGATTCCACCAAACTTATTGTTTTATTGAATTCTGATTATGCTTTGGTTGGGAAATCGTTAGTAAGATCTTAAGTTGTTTGTTTCATGAATAAAACGCTTCTTTCCAAGTAAACCAACATAAGATCCTTTGAGAAGATCGACGAATACTGAGGATCTAGATTTCACTTCACAAATTTCCAAGGAAAGAACAGATAGACAAGATGCCTTAAACATTTGAAGTTGTAATAGTTAGTTAGTTCTTTTATGTTTTAAAGAATAAGTGACATATCAGCAACGGTTTAAAGTTAAAGCAATAAGAGTTTGAGTTATTCTTTATTCTCTTCAAGGATATAATAAGCCTTTATAGAGTTAGCAATAGAAGTTAAAGTATTCATTTCCAGTTTGAGAGTTTCGTTATTCAACAACAATAGTTTATGTTTGTGTCGTAGAACCTTTATGTTAATTTGAGGACAAGTGCGTTATTATGGTTTAGAAATTGTTATTAACATTCTTTTGAGGAATAGAGTTAAATTATTGATAATCCAAATGATCAAAAGTTTATTTTGGGCACGCGAATGGGAATATTATTACTTATTTGTTGTGATTGAACTTCCATTCATTGGTTTTCAAATTGTATGTCCTTGATGAGGATATTTTCTTGAATGAGTGACGATGATTGCTCTATTATTGGTGTACATTCTTGAATAAGTGTTTGTTGATGCAATCTCTATGATCAAATCTAAATTTCTTTCGTAGAGGGGAAATATGAGTTATGGATCGTAGAGTAATTAATTTTAGGTCGCACACTAGAATGTCAAGCAATAATAACTTAGTTGTCGCTATTCGCCTCTTGACGGAAAAGGTGATCCAAGAGAGAATTGAGCGTCCCGATTCTGCTGGGGACATGTTTAAAAAGACTAGCCAAAGTTAAGTCACCATACTTTAAGGGGGAAACTGATCTTACTTTTTAGAGAACTAGGTTAGAGAGTTCGAGAAACTGTTTGGGGATTTGAACTGTCTTGAGAACATGAGAGTGGGTCAAGTTGTACTGTACTTGGAAGATGAAGCTGATTTATGGTGGAGAGAAAATGGGGTTAAACTTAGCGCTGTTGAGAGATTCAATTGGGATTCGTTTTTTTTACTGCCTTAAGGAAACCCTTTTTTTATGAGAAAGCAAAAATCTTAGGAATTCTTAAACCTTAGTATGGGGAGCATGACCATCGCTGAATACTCTGTAGACTTATAGCATGACCACCTTAGGATTAGGTGGGGAAACTTTTATGTCTTTAGATATTGTGTATGGGAGAGCTGCTCATATTTATGGCTTGTAGTCCAAAAAGAGACAAGAAAAATGTTGTTGGGGAGAAAAGAAAAGAGTTTAATGCTGGGGAAAACCAAGGGAATTTCAAGAGAATATGAACCAATGCACCTGCATTAATTATGGATTTAGAGTAACGTCTTTTGGGTTAACCAATGCACCTGCATTAATTATGGATTTGATGAATGAGATTTTCTACGAATTCCGAATTAAGTTCGTTATTATGTTATTGATGATATCCCGATTTATTCAAGGAATGAGAAAGAGCATGACAAACACTTGAGGAATACTTGGAGACGCTTAGAAAGAATCTAGTTTTATTAAATGAAGTATACAAATCTTGAAGTCATATGTGTATCAGTGACACCGACGGAAAAGTCAAGGACTAAATTGATTGAGAACTATGTTACGTAAGGGAATAAATTTAAGAGAAGATTTGAGTGGTCCAGGATCGTTAGAAATCATTTGTTGTCTGGAAAAGATGAAAAGAAATACATGAATTGGTGCAAGAGCTAAGAGTTAAGCCCAAAAGTTATACAGCAATGAAAAGCGTAATGAGGTTCGGTAACAAGGAAAAGTTGAACAGAAGGAGTTCCGTAGATCCTGCTAAGATTCAAGCTGTGAGTGAGTGACCTACTCCAAAGAACGTGTCCGGTATTTGAAGTTTTCTAAGCCTAGATGACTATTATAGGAGGTTGTGAAAGACTTTTCGAAGAAAGCAAAACCAGTGACCAACTTGATGAAAAAGGAATCGAAATTCGAGTGGAGTAAGAAATGTGAGGAAGCTTTCCAGATTTTAAAAGAGCGTTTGACCTCCGCACCTGTTGTCGTGTCAATTGAAACCTTATGAGGCTAGTCACCCTACCCATGATCTAGAGCTAACTTTATTGTGTCCGCTTTGAAGATTTGGAACTAAGATCCTTATGAAGCTTATGAAACTAAGATATTTACCGACCATAAAATTCTGAAATTTTGGCAAAAAGGTACGATGAATCTTGGGGACGACATTGAAAATGAGTATTGTTTTCCACCCTGCAACCGATAGACAGATTGAAATTACTAACGGAACATATGTTGAAAACTTGTGTTATTTACTTTAAGGGTAACCGGGAAAACCACCTAGAGTCGATTGAATTTCTTGCAACAATAGTTATCATGCGAGCATTAAGATGTCACATTTTGAGGCATCCCATGGAAAGAAGTGCAAAAGCCCCACTTGCTGGAATGATTTTCGCGAAAACATTGTATTGGGGACAGAGTTCGTTGAAGGTGAAATATCCAAAGTATTCCCTGAGATGAGTTACGAGGGCGTAACTCGTTTTCTTTAAGAGGGGTAGAATGTGATAAAAATTCGCGCTTTTACCTATTTTTATAGCAATTTTATGCATTTTACGCTCATTTTTAGCAACTTATACATGTTGGTGCAAAATAAATAGATTCTCCGCATAAGAAAAAGGTGTTCATGAGTAACACAAGCAACTTTAAGTTGGCAAAAGAGTGCACATGAGCGGCACAAGTACTTCTCCAGTAAGAATAAGTTGATAACTTTTGGAAAATATGTGAATTTTCGTGTAAAGTTTCGGGACGAAACTTCTTTTAAGAGGGGTAGATTGTAATCCCCCGTAATTTTATAAATTTTATTAATATATTTTAACGTATAGTTATTTATATTTATATAGAATTTACGAATTTTAGAAATAAATATGTAATTAACGAATATTTATTTTTATACGTTTTAAATATTTCAACGATGTATGAAATTAAAATAATTTTAGACTTTAGGTTGAAAAGAATTTGAATTACGAAAACACGTTCGAAATTGGAAAACAATCCTAAACGGTTTTGGATTCAAGTTCTAAAACTAAATCATAATTCTAGCCCAATTGGATGAAGCCCAAATAATTAAATCCAAAACTCTTTACTCCCTTCTCTTTCAATCTCACGTAAAAAGCAAAACAAAAACAACAAAACTCCCTTCCCTCTTATTCCTTCACGTGAACCATTCCAAACCCTTCTCTTCAATTTCACGTGGAACTGCTGCTCCTCAAGCAACCGCCGCACCACCGCAGCGCCGCCATCCTCAGTCGCGCCGCCCTACCACCGCGAGCCTCACCTTCCTTCTCTTCTCCGTCCGGTACTCTCTCTCTCCCCTCGTATCTCTTTCTTCTTCTTTCAGTTTCTTACCCTTCTCCTCTTGGTTGTTCTGCTTTCGCGCAGCGAGACCACCATGCTCGCCACCAGCACAGCCGCCGCGAGTTCTTCTCCATCGCCTGACCGGCGGTCTGCTCGGTAACTTCTCCTCCCTCCTTTTTATTTTTCGGTCTCCTTTCTTGGTTGTTATTTCTTGCGCTCTTCTCCTCATTTGCTTTCATGCTGTCGCACAGCAACCGCACGCCCAGCCACGTCGCATCAACCACCAGAACCACCGCTCGCTGCCGCGCCTCCCATGCCGCCGGCCAGCATCTCCTTAAACCTTTATTTGGTTAATTTCTTAAACCCTAAGTTAATTAAATGTAAATTATGTTTTAATTATGTAATTTATGTTCTATTAAATTAAATGTTTAGTTTTTATTATCCAATTATGAATTCCAGATTTCATGTTTCGCAAAATTGAATCATTAATTTTCAGATTTATATAATTGAATTAAAATAAGGATTTTAATTATTAAAACATGAATTTTTAAGGTTTTAATAGATTTAAAATCATGATAGAATGGTTGTGAATTATTAAAATTATTATTTTATGTTCTAAGCATGATAATTTGGTTTTGGGAAAGCTTTAAACGATTTCGTATTGCTGAAAATTTAAAGTATGATGTTTGCGAAGAGTTTTCAACGAATTTCAATCATTGATTCAATAATTATTATGCTAGGAAATCAAATACTCAAGTTTTGATATTGGGAAAGGATCTAATTATGTTTAGGAAGGGTTTGAAGCACCCTAATGTTGCTGGAAATTTAAAAAGGAACGTTTGTTGGAGTTTATGATAATTAGGGATCGTTAGGGAATTAATCACTATTCTAGGAAGTTAATTAATTAAGTTTCGATATTGGGGAATGTTCTAAATATGTTTAGGATGTGTTTAGAGTACGTTAGTGTTGCTGTAAATTATTAGGAATTGATTTGGGTACGTTTCTTGATTATTTTAGGCGGAGAATTCTTTGTGGGCGACTTTTGAATTCGTTAAAGTGGCCTATCAGTTTGTTTACACAAGGTACGTACATACCTGTGTGCTTGGAACGTGTGCTAATTGTTGAAACCATGTTGAATCTTGTTGTTGAACTTGGTTATGTTGATATTATTGTTGAACTTGGTGATGTTGATATTATGGACGAACTGGGTTATATTGAATGTGCATGTTTAATACTGTTGGACAAACTTATTGAACTTATTTTGCACTATAAGAACTGTAACATGTTAGTATGGATGTTTGATACAAACATGTTGGTTGGGAACACTAGATTATTCTATATGATTGGGTTGGATCAATTGGTTGTTGTTCCCTTTCTATCTTTTCACTACTTTATAAGGGCGGAGGACCTTGTTTAGTAAGTTGAAACTTTATGCCCATATACAGGGTTGCTCATGGTTAAAGGAAAGGTTGGTTAAGTTGGAATGAGTCTTGATTGATGCTTTTATGATCACTTACTTAATTCCAAGATAAAAACAGTTGTGAACAAATGTGAATTGTCTGTCTTATGTAATGGTTGAGTCATAACGGAATCTCAATTTGTAAATCATGTAAAGTGAAACTGAATAGCAATAGCTTTAGACTGTGCACGTCTGAAGTGACGGACAAACAGGAGTTGGGGTTCATGGTGGTAGCCCATGGCCTTTTCTGGGACCGGATTGATCACCGTGTCCTATTTTTATTTAAACGTTCCTCGATATCGCAGGTCACTGAGGTTACGGAGTCGCGCCCGTACCTCGTCTTCCTTAGTGAAGACTTCTGGATGGTCAACTCGGTCCATTGTCTATTTCAACTAAAATAATATTATTGCTAAAAGTCTAGCCTAGTCTAGTCTGGTCAAGTATGGTCGTCAAACTATCATGTTTTGTCTGCCCTTGTTTGTGTTCATTAGTATCATGTTAGGGTTGTTCGTTTAATAGAACCATGTTAGGATTATTATTGATTTAGTATGTAGTACTCAGCTTTGCTGATTACGTGCTTTTGCTTGTGCATGTTGATCATGGCTATGCCTTATTGATCCTGTGATGACCCAATCTTTGGTAAGCAGTCTCTAAGGATCAATAAGCATTGTCCATCTGCAGGTTTGAAGATGTTGCATCATTGGGATCGGGAATAGAGAGCTTGTATTTAGTTTTGATTTGCTAAGTTGACTTAGGTTTGTTTAAATGGACTTTAAACTTGTCATACTATTTATATTTCCTTATTTTCGTTGGTTGATTTTTGGGACTAAACCTGTAATCGATTATTTATAAACCTAAAGTTAGTTTTATGTTTTCCGCTGCAAAATTCTGAATAAGCCGTTACGTTTTCACACGGGCGATAATGCCTTGATAATTCTCCACGTTTATATAAAAAGGTTATTTTAGAAAAGAGAGAATTGTCGGGGTGTTACACAAACACAAATCACCTTACCTCCTAGCAACTCTATTCAAATATTCAAGCTCATTAATCAAGCAACGCAATCTAATGCAATAAGTTGTGTGTAATTCATGTAAACAGAAGAAGAAATGCAGAAAAGAGATGCACCTGTTTATGATTTTGTTAATGTTGAAGTGTTTGATGATATGCTTGTTTGCGATTGACTTCGGTTTAAATTCTGCAATGTGACAAAGAAATCATTAGTGAAGACACAAGCACCATAAATAATTAAAGAAATAGTTAGTGAGCTTACCACTGCTTGCCTTTGATATCCATTAGGATAAGTATAAACACCAATACCTCTTGTGTGCATAGGAGCAGCTGTATGAGTTTGCTGAGAAGACGGAACCACTGGCTTGGGTTTAGGTGGTTGTTTCTGCTTCTGTTTAGGTGTTGCAAGCGTCTGTGATGCTTGGCTTGGTACAACTAAGGGTGTCTCTCTCAATGGAATATGGCATTTTCTTTTGTTATGTCCTTCCCCTCCACAGTTACTGCACTTGTGCACTTGACCCTTCTTGGTTAACTTAAACCCTTCAACCTCACCAACTGATGGCTTCCTCTTAACGGTAGGTCTATTGTTTAATTTCTTCACCACTGGTGCTACAATTGGAGCATAAGGAGATTCTGGCCATTGTTGTGGACCATTTAAAGGCTCTAAAGGATACTGATAAGCCTTTAAATATGTGTCCTTGGCGAAGCAGCTTGCTACGTAGTGTTCAGGATGCTCAACTGCTTTCCAAATAGCCGCAACAGCATGGTTACATGGCACACCACTAAGTTGCCAAGCATTGCAACTACAAGTTCTTTCCAGTAAACTTACAACATATCTAACCTGTGTAGCACCCTCTCTCACACCATAAGAGAAATGTCCATCCCAAAATGTTGACCATCCCCGTGCATCAATTTTAGATTTCTCTAATCTTTGTTGAATCCGAGGACAAATCAGAATCTCCTTCTTAGCAATAAAGTCCCTCTTTTTGTGTAATCTCTCCATTAACCCCTCCCTTATATCCTCAAGCATTGTTATGATTGGCTTATGCCTTGATGACAGTATGTATGCATTGAATACCTCATTCATATTGTTGTCGATGCTGTCACACTGAGATTGAGGAGTAAAGTATGCCCTAACCCACTTTTTGTAATTCCTTTTCTTCAAGTCCTCTGCAGCAAGTTCTGAAATTGAAGAAAACAGTTGCATATTTGTCTTGTAATCATTTTCTGTTGTACTCTTTGCAATTTTCCAAAACCCTCTCCTGTACAGCAGACCGCCTCCGTATACTTGCCTGAAATTACAGTAAACATGCCTAGCACAGACCCTTGTATCTGCCCTTGGCCATATGTCAGACACGGCTTTTAATAACCCCTTATGTTGGTCAGACATTATTGTATAACCACTCCCATCTGTAGTGTCCAGATCATCAGCTAGAAGTTGAAGAAACCAACTCCAAGTTTCAGTGCTTTCAGTTTCTACACATGCCCAAGCTATCGGGAACATTTGATTGTTTCCATCCCTGCCAACAGCAACAAGAAGTTGGCCACCATATGGACCCTTTAAAAAACACCCATCAATTCCAAAGAAAGCTCTACACCCAGCCAAGAAACCTTTTTTAATAGCAGCAAAGCAAATATAGATTCTCTCAAACACATTGTTGTCAAGTTTGAACTTGACTGTGTTCTCCGGGTTCGACCTTAGGATCTCCTGTGCATACCTATGCAACAATGAGTACTGCTCTTTATACTCACCTAATATCACATTTTGAGCCATTTTTCTTGCCTTCACAGCGAGCCACAATGAGATCTTTATACCCCATTCAGACCAAACCGTCTCAACTATCTCTTTGCACCTTATATATGGATTTACTTTGAATTTTACATGGTAATTCTTAGCAATCCATGCACATGAAATTTTTTTAACCCTAGGCAATCTGCCACAATTGTGGTGTGGGATGTGTGTCTTGACTACGAGTGTTTCTTTCCCCCGCTCAAGTGATGCCCACATGTACCATGGACAACCCTGCTCTTTAGCTTTGCATCTAGCCCCCATCCTTCTCTTATCATTTTTTGTGTAAACCACATCCCTACCTACGCTCACACAGTAGCTAGTCACAGCCTCTCTAAACTCAATAGCATCTTGAAACTCTTGACCTAAGAAAAACGGAGATTGTGATTCTGATGTCCCAAATAGAAGGTGATTGGACGTAGACGATAACTTAGGTCTTTTCTTAACCCTAGATGGTTGTGGTAGAAGGTAACCACAATCTTCTTCCTGGTCATCATCTGAGTTAGCAGGAGAATGAAACTCCTCATCATCATCCTCGTAATCACTATCAACCTCTAAATTCTTATCACCTAACCTCCCTGCAACTCTATTCAAAGACTCCAGCTCTTTTAGATATTCATTTTCAGTTTTGGCAGCCTCTTTGATCTTTTTCTAGCATCCTTAACTTCTGCATCCTCATTATCACTCCCTTCTTCGTCATAATCTATGTCATCACCTAGATGATCATGCTCAGTTGTATGGCCAGTCACACCAGGATTAACAACATGATCCTGCTCAGCAAACACATTACCATGCTCCGTAAACTCAACCGGATCAACTTGAACAGATTCAAAGTATGACTTAAATGGTTGCCCCTGTCCCCCAACAACAACTTCATCATCATGCTCAGTAAACACATCGATAATTCTGAACTCTTCTAGAAGGCTAATGAACATACTAAAGATGGTATCATCATAAGACAAGAACCTAACACCAGTTTGTAAGTTCTTAAGGGGATCACAATAATGAAGCTTAATCACATTATCATACCCTAATGAGTTGATCAAGTTTTTGAAGTATTGTGCACTGACATTATTAGGCAAGTCATTGACAATCTTAACTTGACCCCCAAGATAAGAAAAATTAGGATCACACACCCACTTTCCACCATGATGCAATATAATACAAGGTGGGATATCCATATCTACATAAAAAAAAACGACCATATATCAAGCACCGTTATAATTAATCGTACATTGATTTGAAGAATATAAATAAATATCAAAGAAACAACCAATCATATATCAAGTACTTCAATTTTGAATTATTAAGCTAGGCTTTAGCTCATCAGTGCTCAATACTTAAGGAATTGATATTTATTTGGCTCTAAGATAAACTACTACATTCTTTTTTATTCCATGTCCAGAGTCTTGACTTTAATTGTGTCAAAAGATCTGATTTAGGGGGCAGCGGCACATCCTAAGACTTGAACTAATATGTTATAAACAATGTCAACTGTTTTTTTCTTTTGACAGCCACAATGTCAACTGTAAAGACTGTCAACTGTCAAGTAGGCATTAAAACAAGAAATGTGTTAAGACTATCAATTCTCAAGTAGACTCAAAACAAATTCATTTCAAAGTACTTTTTCCTAGTTTAGTAGAAAAAATACACTTTGGCTTTGGACAATTGTGACTGAAATAGAGAAGAGGGAATGAAGTTGCTTTGCTTCAGGTTCTGTAAAGCTTAATTACATTTACTCGAGTGATCCATCTTAAACCTCATTTTGTATCTAATTACCCATAACCATGGTCGGTTTCTTGATTACCAATCCATGGCCCATTCAGAACAGAAGCTTAATTAAAGTCTATTTCCAATAAATAGTTGTAGCCTGTAGGTACACTCAGTTTACAACCTTGTCATATTTCTTGTTTACGCATACTCTCTGAGGGTCCTTGTCACATTTCTTTGACGCTTTAGATGGAGAATATGATCCTGGGAATAGGCCTAAACTTTCCTTACATTGCTAGCCATTGTGTGCCATATGATTCTTGCACACTGTTAACTGCATTTTAATCTCTGTTCATTATTTTTGAAAAATTTCTCATTATTTGTTTTCCTGTTCTTTTGAAACACTATACTGAAATAAAGATGGCTACTATTTCGAACCCAGACATGATTCCCTTTCAAAAGGATAATAAAAGTTAGTGATGCTCAATTTACTAATCTCTAAACAATTTCCCCTGTTTTACTAATTCAAACCCTAATAAGTTTATCAATTAGCCCAATTCATAAACACTTTTGCCTAAATTTTTTGTCTTTTTAGATTAATATACCAACCCCTGTAAAAACAAAGCTTAAACAACATAAAATCGCACAAAAAAAGAAAATTGAACTTGCATCTACAAACCCTAAACCCTAACATATCCAGTAAAAATCAACTCAATTTCGAGGGAAAAAAATTGCTAGCACACAAATAAACTACATACCTTTCACAGTTGGTGTGAATTTTCTGCGATTTTCTCGTTTGGGTAGCTGTTGCAGACGGCTTCAATACTTGACAATGGGATTTTTCGAGTTACAGAGACAAGGAGGACAACGAATTGAGCGGGAAGAAGAATTAGAAACAGCGTTTCCTTGTGAACGTTTGAAGGGTAGGTATTTTTTCATATTCCCCATGCTTCTACGTGTCAAAGAATAATGAAGTATTGTAGTCCGGGCCCATATTTAACTCACCTTTGGTTAACATTGATCAGAATTCTTTTTATAGGTCCTAAACGGTGACTAAATAAAAGATAGGTTCTGATTGGTGATTAAAACCAAAAGATAAGTCCTTATTTTGGACTTATGTAAAAGAGAAAGAAAGAGAAGACAACTTATGTAAAATGCAATTTGTAACTTTTTAAATGAAAGAGTTAGATAACATCACTCATTCAAATTATTTAGTTTATATTTAATCTTGGTATAAATTTATAAAACCGTGCAATTGCACGGGTTCTATACTAGTTTGCCAATAAAATAAAATTGAGTTTCATATGTTCGGTTTTGTACTCGTAAGTCGTACGGTATATCGTATTGTATTCGTATGTGAAATCGTACGTTATACATACCCCGTACTAAGTCCTACGTGTATTGGCCTGTAAACCCTCGTAAAACCCCAAATGAATTTTGTCCCTCTCAGCTGTTCTTCATCTCCTTCCTCATTCTGACTGCCTACTCCTCCTACAACCCTAACTATCTTCCTCCAACCTCTGGTCGGCGGCTCCTCTTCCAACCACATCTCCTCCTCCGCCGCTGATTTTCTCGATTAATATTTTCTCTCCGCATTGTGTAGTCGTAGTTGTACCGCTCCCTAGTCGGCGCCGCCTCTGCAAACCGCCTCTCATCTCTGCTGCTGCTATTCTCGGTAATTATCTACAAGTATTTTGTATCGTTTTTTCTATTGATTTTATTTTTACTTTTGATTATATGATGAAATTGTGTTTGTAATACAGATACAACACAATGGCACCTCCACATAATAAGAACCTGAAGAGGAAATCCGGGGAACGGCAAAATAAACCATTAAAATCTGGTGATACTGCTCCTTCTCAGGCCTTGCCACTTCAATTTGATGATGATGCTCCCGATTTTCCGAGAGGTTCTTCACATTTCTCACTCTTCACTCTTGCACATTAATGGTTTATTTTGTTTATTTGCTTGTGGATTCAATCTCAATTTGTTATGGGGGGTTTCTATTTAGGAGGAGGAAGCCGGTTGAGTCGAGAAGAGAGAGATGGAATTAAGGCTGAAGTTGACGAGGAGTTTGATGCCGAATTGAGGGACTCGAAGAGGAAGAAGAATAGTAAGAAGAAAAATCATGCCAATACACCGATTGACGACGATTTTGGTTCACTTTTTGGAGAGGGGATTTCAGGAAAATTACCTAGGTTTGCAAATAAGATCACTTTAAAGGTATAATCATATCGTGCTTCCCTTGTGAAGCATTTTTCTTTTTGCCCTCTACGTGTACTAAATAGTAACATATTACTAATGATGTAGAAAAAGCTATTCTTGACTGTATATATTTTTGAGCTAATCCTTTCCCTGCACGTATCTCATTGGTTTAGTTGGGATATTTCATTACATGTAAAAAAAGTTGTATATGTAATATACATTGTCACTTTTTTTACAATTATGGCTATTTTGCTTCTCTCTATGCATTCAGTTTGTGTTGGGGACTCTGGTTTTAGTGCAAGGGTTTCTCGTTTGCCAACACTAGATTGGGTATTATGTAAATCTGGTAGATGACAAGATAGGAATTGGAAAAAGAAAGTGGTGGTCTTTTGTTTATGACTCTTGATTCTAAATCTAGTCTTATCAGACTGGAATTTTACAAGGAAAGGAAACGTGAAGAAAGAAACATTAGGTGTTCTAAGGCTTTTAGAGTTAGCATCTGCCCTTGTTAAAGTTTCCTGTAGATTCCCCAAGGATCATGGCTACTTCTGATGGCAATTAGTCTACAAGATAACTGCCTAAGCCATTTTTCCCACCTAGGAGATGCTATTAGATGAGAAACTCCCTAAAGGCCACCCTTTCTCCAGTTTAAGAGACCAAGCCCCGTTTAGTGAAGAGTATGACAAAAAAAATCATAAAGTGTTTTTGTATGTCAAATGGAAATTTGGGGTTTCTTTTTGTCTCCTCCATATAACTCATGGTTAGTTGGTAGAGCAATACTTATTCTGCTATATAATTATATGCCTTCCAGACTTACATTGGTCATTCTTTGTTAACATTGATCATTATACTTGAATATCTACCATGAACCAAAAGTGACTACATTATGAGGGTTATTGTTAGCGTCAAGGTACATTTGACTTTTGGAGGCTAAAATGTCTGTTCAGATGGTCATTTTAATTAAACTCATTCTTAAAAGTAATTAGCAGGTTATAGACCTAACGAAGCCATATCATCCTGTGATGGTTACATACTATGTCATTACCAATAGCCTCCTATATGATGTATACCATATTTGAATTCGAGTGTCACCCCCTTGGTGCCGTATTGCCTTTTATTTGAATCCGTCATTACCTAAAAATTCATGTTTGAGTGTTAGATAAATGATGTGGTTATGGGAAGTAAGGGAAGGTCTTCTAAGGACGTGTATATCTATTCTGGAGAAGAATTAAGTAATCTTCTTGAAGATATATACTTGTTGACTTGCTGTGCTGTTGATAGTGGTTTGGTTTTGTTAGCCTCCATTTAAAGCATCCTTTTAAGGCTTTCTTGGGGTCGCTTTCCTGATAGTGTGACATCGCCCATACGTCTGTATCATTAACTTTTTGTGGTCATTAAAAGATAGGTGGTAACTCCAAATCCTTTGGCCTGCTTTATTCTTTTGGTTTTGTCCGATGAATAAATTTAGTTATTGCAAAAAACTAGAGGATGTTATTTATATATTAATTAATTATCAAAAAAAGAGTTCGAGTATTTATTATATTTTATATCAAGGACTCATTTCTATATCTGATTTGTATGAACACCAGAATCTTTCTCCGGGAATGAAGTTATTTGGAGTTGTTGCTGAAGTAAATGAGAAAGACCTTGCTGTAAGCCTTCCTGGTGGCTTGCGTGGATTAGTTCGGGCTAGTGAAGCGGTTGAGCCTGCTTTAGCAGATAATATTAAGGTGGTGGTTGCAATGTTTTTTGTGGCAGTATGAATTATCTTTTGGAAATTTAGCTGTCATAGATACTCTGTCAGCTAAAAGGCCATGCCTTCGCTTATATTGATCGTTTGCTTCCTTGTTTACCTCCTTGCACCAGGATGTAGAGGGTCATTTCCTCTCAGGCCTGTATCATGTTGGCCAGCTCGTGTCATGTGTCGTATTGAAAGTGGATGATGATAAGAAAGAGACAGGGAAGGGAAAGGTTTGGCTTTCATTACGTCTTTCTCTATTGCACAAGGGCTACTCTTTGGATGCAGTTCAAGAAGGGATGGTAAGCTTTAACTGATTACCTTTCTTTTTTATGAGCTTGATAGTGTGCCACTGTGCCTGTTTGATCATATTTGATTTGTGTGCCATGGAAAATTTCTTGACCCATCAGTGTTTCCCTTCCCTCAAGATTACCTTAATGATCTTTTCCTTATTATTAGCAGTATTTTGGCTGTTTCATTTTGAAGCTTTTAAATCTTATACAAGTGTACTTTAACATTATTCTGCTGTGCACTTGTATTTTGCGGAAAATCTCTGATACGCTTTCAGTAATAAAAAACGAGAACATTTGCTTCTTTTTTCCTTTCCGATTCACAATTAACAATGGCATGCATTTTCTTTTTAAATTCATGTGAGTCCATTCAGTTAACTAAATTGGAAACCCCCTTAGGTGGTGGGCCCTGGTGGCTCTTGGAATAACTAGTGATTCTGATAGTTGATTAGAGTTTGCTACCGTTCAGAAACAATTAGAACTTAGACCTTGTTCTCTCCGGTTTAAAATTATGATATTAGTTTAAAATCATTTTAATATTTGTAATCAGTAAAAAATTGTTTTACGAAGTCTACAAGTGTCAAACTGTAAAGACAATTTTTTCACTAACAATCTGTTTAAAGTTCAATCCGATAAAATTTAGCCTGTAAAATTTGTTTCAATCCTAAAAAATCAGTTTTATGTCTTTTATCAGTAAAAGAATTGTAGTTTGGTAAAGAAACACAACAGGACTTCAATCAACTATGCAACCATTAGTAGATAGCTCAACTAATTGGACACATAGTGTTGCTTAATGCCATTGTTTCTTGATGCCTTTTTGAGACAACGTGCATACTAGACCTGGTTATTGGGCGGGGCGGGTCAGGGTCGGTGCGGGTCAAAAGAGGGTCGGGTATTGAAAGGGTCATTTTTAGCGGGTCGATAATGGGCGGGTCAAAAGCGGGTCGCGGGTCATTAGTGGACGGGTCAATAAACGAGCAATGAAAAATGAAAAACAAAAGAGCCATGTGCAAGTACAAGTAAATACGAAGCTATACACGTAATTTTTTGTATAATTACGATTTTAATTTTCAAAATAATTGTAGTATAAGTTTGACCCTATAATGACCCTGTCCAATAAAGGCCCTGTCCAATAAGAGCCCTGCCCAATAAAAGCCCTATTAACTTGACCCTAACCCTATATCCATTGGATTACCCTGTCCAATAACCAGGTCTAGTGCATACATCACAGACAGTGGTTCTTGACTTCTTGTATGCACTGGTGGTTACATTTTTTTAAGAATTGATTACAGACGTAGATTCTCACCACTCACAGCTTGGTCCGAATTTATTTGGATCAATTAAGTCTGCCCCTTTGTCACGAAACTAAAGCTTTTGAGAACTTCAGATGTATATTTGTTTATGCAATTACTTTTAAAATTCTTAATCTTTTACGGCTTATGACTTTTACTATTGTATAATAGGTCTTGACTGCAAACGTGAAAAGCATTGAAGATCATGGTTACATTCTCCACTTTGGGCTGCCTTCTTTTACTGGATTTTTGCCAAAGAAAAGTGATAAAGGTTGGTCTAGTGACATTGTTTATGTACTTTTCGTTTAAATTAGAACGCTCATCTTGGAAAGGACTTCTTAGGGATGAGAACTGATGTTACTTTTTCTTCCTTTTATTGTTTTTTGTTTGATATGTATTATCTATTATGATATGTTTATCCATCCTTCATCCTCCTTTATCCAATCTACCATCATATAATTGTATCATTTTTGTTAGTCTTAGTTGTGTGTAAAATAACTCTTAGGATCACTAGGTTGTTGATTGTTTGTCCCGACTCCTAAGGCGTTGTCCCTTAAATTTTCAAAGCTTTCTATTATCTTTTTAAGAATGAAAAGCAAAATGATTGTTCCTTTATCCACAGGGGCAACCTTAGAAAATGTTTGACTAGAGTTCGGATTTTAGTTGGCCCGACTTCCCTCCTCCATTGAAGTGGTTTTGCTTAGGGTTGTAAACTTGTAATTGAACCAAAGTTGTCATCGAAGCTTGACTTCAGGTCACTAAGTGTCACCAATTACGGTAGCTCAACGACCTATGATGCAAAATTGAATTGTCTCTTGTTATGAAACCCTAAATGTTCGTTTCATATCTGACCAAATTTTTTTTATAAAGAATTGAGGTTCAACTGAAGATTTTAGTGATTTGTTGTAATCTCTATGTTTGAACTTTTACCTTTGAACAACTTGTATCACCAACTTGTTTGAGGAAATTTCAATATGAGATACTTAAGCTCTTTTGTGTTGACAACCTATTTCCAAGACCTATGAGGCTATGATACTCGAACTATTCATTTTTCTTCACCAACATACTCGACAACCGGACATGGTTATGACGACACTTGAACACATTATTTTGAGCCAAAATCATGCAAACGATTTTGTAAAATATCCATCTCCAACCCTTCTATCCGAGTCCAATTTTCATAACATAGAATGATACCACTACTACTTCCTGAGTTTTGCAAATTTTGTTACGTTTCTGAATTAGGAACAGCACCATGTTTTTCACTATTCCGCCTTGTGTGTAATTTCATAATATAGCTTTATTTTGCGAATTTGCGGTGTAGATTTTTTCCCGCTCCTAAGACTGTCTGTTTACATGTTAAAGTTAATTAAAATTTTAAGTTCACACAAGTGTTTTGAGGAGGTTTTGTTTTTGAAAACTTTTGATGGGTTCTGAGCGTCTGCCTAATTAAATTTGTAATTCATCATGAGAAGTATTTTGTAACATGCTGGGATATTTTTCCACTAATGAGTAACTATTAGTTTCTGGCTCGACCGATGCACAACCACTCTTTGTTATTATATTAATAGGTATAAATGAGTGCTTCACGTTTCAAAAAACATGTACTACAACTCATAGTGTGTTAACAATGGAACAAATAATTATAGGAGTACATTATTTTTAAGGGCCTCGTACGTTTTTTAGGTGGACTCCAAATTGCCCAAGAGTTGGCTTATATAATAGGGATAAATGCTTTTCTTTTCCTTCCAATTTGTTACTATGTATTTAAGAAGCTTATTTATTTCAGAGAGTAACATAATGGTACCAAAGTAGTGGTGGAGGTTCTATTTATCAATATTGATAGGTTACAAGTTCATTTCTAACTTCACTATTTATTAATTATTTTTTTGATGGACAAAAACTGGCTTACATGTATTGGCTCTTGTAGATAGAGATGTGCCACATGACAACTTACCCATGCTTGAGAATGCTTTTTAATATACAGTAGAGATAGATATCCATAATTACAATTAATTTAGATTCTTGCTACATTAGCAAGTTATAGTGGATCTTCAACCATTGGGAAGTAATATGTCGCATGTAATTCAAATCCATATTGTTCATCTAATCAGACCCATCACATAAGAGTTTGTATTATAGGCTATTCCCTCGGCATAACAAGAAACTTTTGCATTGTAGATCTGCCCCCTGAATACCTAGGTTCTTTAGCATGTATTTTTAAAAAATAAGATATAATCTACACTACGGACTTCCGCTTGTGGATTTTCCTTAGCTTGTGATTGCATATGCTATGCGTTGAGGGCCAATTCTTCATATATTTCGGCTGCCTGAAAGGTCCGCTGGGATCTTCTCTTTCATTTTGCGTGATATTGGTATAGATTGTTGTTGTTCTTTCTTCCCATGAAATCTGAAAATTTTCTGCAGATGCTAGGGAGTTAAAGATGACTGCAGGGCAGCTTGTGCAGGGAGTAGTTAAAAATATTGATAATGTTCGTAAAGTAGTTTATCTGACTACTGATAGAGATATGGTGTCTAAATGTGTGGTAAGTCTTTGTTATGTTGGTGTTCTATTTTCAAATATATTGAATCATTTTGTGAACTTTTTATTTGACAGTTCTCTTTTTGAAATTTATTTGCAGATGAAGGATCTTAAGGGTTTTTCGCTTGATCTTCTTGTGCCTGGCATGATGGTTAATGCACGAATACAGTCTACACTTGAAAACGGGATTATGTTATCTTTTCTAACTTATTTCACCGGAACTGTATGTATTATGCATCTTTGTTTTCGTTAAGTCCTTTGCTAATGGATGCTTTTTCCTCTAAAGAAACCCACTTCTCTTTATACAGGTTGATATATTTCATTTGCAGAATGGATTTCCTTCCTCTAACTGGAAAACCCAGTATGAAAAAAATAAAAAGGTATGGCAAAAATGAAGCCACTTTGTCTTTCATATGCTTGATATGCAAATATGCTGTGATATAAATATATAATGCAAATACTTTAATATACAAGATCAGATTTGGTGTGGCTTTATGGCTCTGAGAGTCTGAGATGTATGTTATTAAGTATGGAACTGTTGTTAATTTACAAGAACGTCTCTAAGATATTAAGAACAGTATTACCATTAATAAACAATTTTCATTTCTTGCTTGTGTTTCCCGCTTCCCCATTCTTAAGTGGTTCTAAATCTGTTTGTTGCAGCTTTTGACAATTTTAGAGTGATTTGTATGAGATGACTTCATATTGTCTAAAGATGAAGTTGGAATTGAATGGATTTTTTTTTTGAGTGGGTGATTGTTGTGATGCAATAAAGGCGGACATTCAGCAATTTTGGGAATTACGTGAACCAAAATATATAATTTGTAACTCGCAATAAATAGGGAACATCTTCAGATGTAAACTCTACAAATCACTCCCAGACCTCCCGGTCCAACCATATATAATAAAATGATCTGGAACTTTTTGGTCAATTTGTTATAAGTTATACGACACTGAAGGAAGAACTGAAATATGATGAACTGTCATCAGTTCAATATAAAGAAATGAAAAAAGATATTAAGAGGAAAATAGAAAAAGGAACATAGGAAACAGAGGATATGAATAAAAAGGAAAGAACTAGTCAAAGAAAAGTCAGTACTCCGTGTTAAAGTCTTTTTTTAAGAAGATAAATGAACAAGGAGGAAATAGAAAAAGGGCAGGATGTTAAAGTATTGGTTTGAACATGCAATGTGAGGATAGATATAAAATCGCACTATCATCCTCTCTAGTTTTACAATGGCTCTTTTGGTTATTTCATGAGTCACACACTCACACTGCACAATTGATATAAAGATCAATGATAATAAGCAAACTTGGGAAAAGCAGAAGATGATAAGATGAAATGGGGGGTGGATGGGCATGATGTTAATCAATTTGAAATCAAATAACTTAAGATTCTATCTTAATTTGAGTTAGAAAATCCATGCTGTTGTAGCATCTGTTTTATCTAATTTTGCATTATATTTCATCTCCAGTTCTTTCTTCTCTTACTGACTCTCACTCTCGCTCCATTAGCTTTTGGATGCAGATTGGTCTATTGGGAGTTGGGGAGGAAGAGTTGTGTTCCTAAATAGTGAAATGAATATTCATTTATCAAAAAACCTAATGCACTGAATATTTCAACTTCACTAGGGCGTTTTTTAAACTGACCTTTTCAGTTTCTTTTTCACCTGATACCAGACGTGAACTCAACTGAATTACCAAACCAGTAGCTCTACTATGGCCTCACGTAGATATGTGCAAACATGTAGAATTGTAAATGATGGGTCTTGCAGTAATTGTCTATGCATGTTAAAATCCATATGATTTGGAAACTTTGTATGTTCAGTCGTAGATTTGCTGTTGCTGGCATGCCGCAGCCACACCACACCTTGACATAGGATTTATTTGTGATGGAAGTACAAGATTTTCCCAATAAACTGTTCTGTAACTGATTCTCTTAAAATTTTGTTCTTCAAGGCTCATTAAATGTGTTCATTTTTTTTCCTACTCGATGTTAAGTGTGATAAATTAGATATTTTATCAACTAAGCACTTGCCACATACGCAGGTCAATGCTCGGATTCTCTTCATTGATCCGTCTAGTCGGGCTGTTGGGTTGACGATGAATCCTCATCTCCTTCTCAACAAAGCTCCCCCATCTGTAAGTTGTTATGTAGCTTGATTTTGAAGTAGCTATTGTATAAACGTTATGTTGATGCAAGGAAGCTATCAGATTGTTTAGTGTTTATGTTTATGTTGATTCAAAATGTTGTCAAATCTTATTACTAAATTCTTGGTCAGATTAGCAAACGTTATTCAAGTGCTTATAAGCTTGTGTTTCTTTGAGGAGACAACTAGTATAGGGAGATTGGTTCCCGTTAAGATAACAAAACGTAATTAAAGTGCTTGTAAGTTTGTGTTTCTTTGCGGGGAAAAACTAGTATAGGGAGATTATTATCACACCCTCAGCGCATGAGCGAGAGTGCACATGGTGCGAATGTGAGAGATCAAGGGTTGACGTTCATAGGAAAATATGAAACCCTACGTAGGTTTTATATTTCAACTCTACTTTTTCTAGTCATTCTTATTCCAAACACTTCAATTGATAACCATACGTCCATTGAATATCGTAGATACTTGCATGACTATCAGGAATTTCTTTCAATAGCCTTGCTCTTGTGAGTTTCAATTGCCAAAAACTCTCAACAATTTTGAAACAGTCGTGATATGGGGTGGGATATGCATGTTTTCTCCCATAATTTTTGGTAAAGGGGCTTGAAGTTTTTGACGTCAGTACCTGTCTCCGTTTTCTTAGTTCCACCCTTGAGATATTCAAGCACAATGTTCGAAATCTCCTTAAGCATGTTTTTGTTAGCGGAATTTCAAGAACTTCATTGTTATCGCGACATTTGTTGTACCGGATTTCAGGAGTGTAGTTGTATATATAGTTGAGGAGTAGTATTAATTAGAGACTAGGTTCTATTTGAATTCAACTAAAAGGAGAACGGGGAGGGGAGTGGGGAGGAAACAACACAATAGCATGCAATAGATTTAAACAAAATTCTTTTTCCATGTGCCGAGGTGCGCTTTTATACGCGAACACGTGCCAAGTTGCAACGATGGATGCAACCGCACATACGAGGCTGCACCACACTCAAATTGGTGGAAGACACTGATATGAATTTGGGATTTGGTGTGTCCGCACTGATATAGGGTGCAACTGTACTTTGGTAATTCGTGCTTTGTTAACGGTTGATTGGTGGGATGCAGTTGTTGGTTTGTTGTTGCTGGCTGTTTAGCGAGGAGAAGGTGAGCAAAGGCAGGGAGTGGCGAGGTGGAGAGGGAGAGCAGGCCTGCGTGGCTGCTGCTGTGAAGTGGCCAGCAAGTTGAGATGCGTGGTTGGTGGCTGAGTGAGAAGGCAGCTGTGTGGTGGTCGGTGTTTTGATGGTGGCTGGATTCTGATGCTTGGTGGCTGTAGTCACAACGGGCTAGGAGTGCCAAGCCACTCGAATTACTTGGACTTTATCTTCTGTTTTTGCTGTTTTGCAACTTTTAAGTCCAAATCAGTTTCTCTTCTCTTATTGGTCGTTTGGTTGTTTGGTCGGCATGTTACTATGAAGGTGGGAGATTTACTTACCTAGTCCCCCTTGGTAGGTGGAACTTTCTTCAGGAATTTGAACTTCTTATGTTCAACCATACTAAATTTGGCTCTGAAGTCTCTTAAAAGTTTCTTCATGAAAAGTTTCACTTCTAATGTGCAACCAAAAACCATTAACCTCTATCTGAATTTCATATTAGTATGAAAAACTCTCTCATCATTAAATGTGTATCCAATGATATCTGGATATCGCAATGAGTAAAAGCCTTAGTTTAGTGTTACACCTACAATAGCTGGGCATGAAGAGGTCAGAGATCTGAGAGTGTTAGTCTTAATACAAAAACTCTTTACCTTTTTGCACAAGAGCTTATACTAGTTTCAAATGTCAGGATATCAAATAGAAAGGATGACTCCAACAATCTTTGTCCACCCCAATGGAAATAACACGTGAACAGTCTTTGCTCAGAGGGATATAGCTCAGTTGGTAAGGCTGCCGCCCTCCCTGCCGACTTACGTGTCATAGTTGACAACAATACAACATATAGCTAGTTTGACTGAACCAATTGATTTGTGTAATGTATCAAGAGAAATCGCGGATATTATATAAAGCACTAAATATTTGCTTCATGTCTTTCGTAGAGTTCAATTACTTGATGGAAGTGAGAATTTATTGATTATATATATGCTTTTCCCAAAAATAAGATTTAGGGTTACCTAGGCCCTGTTCCCTTAACCTTAAAAAAGTTATATACAATAAAAATAAGTTAAAATATGAAAATTAAGATTTAATCAGTAAAATTCAATAACTTAAATGTGGCGAATCTGTAAAATAAGCTTTAATCAGTAGAAGTAATTTAACTAATTCATTACCATTACCCCATTGCCTTCAAAGAGGCTCCTGCAATAAGCGGGGTCCGGGAGGGTCGGGCGTACCCAACCTTATCCGTGCAATTGCAAAGAATCCAATTCAAATTGACCCATAAGTGAAATAATTTGACTAAAGTACACAAATAATTTAAATTCAGTAAAAGTAATTTAAGTCCAACAAAAGCGAGTATATATTTTAAGTGCAATGTAAGTAATTTTAGGCATCAGTATATATGGTCTTGGAGAGAAATTTAATTTGACAGGATGTAATCCATAGCTAAATTGTGTGAACTGTGTTTTTCTTTCCACCTGTGATGCTCGGGCTCGCCACTTGCCCTAACTGTATGGAGTTAGAAAACAGACTCGCCTCTTTCTAACCCTAGATCTAAAATTGAAGTTGAAATCCGCAAAAACAACAATGTTAGATCTCAAATTGAAGTTTCTAACCGTATATATTAGGCTTTATTCCGCTTTTTAGAGTGACCTAGTACAATTCATGCATATGTGTCCCCTCCGGCCACGCGGCCACCTTCTCTGGTCATGGCTGCTTGATCTTACGGGTCTATTGCCAAAATTTTCTCTATGTTCATTTTTGAATGGGGGCAGTCTGTTCAAACTAGAGAGAGAATTGAGTGGGCCTGATGTCATGTGAGGTTAGGGAAATACAGTAAAAGATTAGCAAAATTTTCCTTTCCCTATGTATGCAATAAAGCTTCTATTTTCCATGTTTTTTTAATTCTCTGATTTCACTTTTCTTCTCCAATATTTATTATCCGACCAATTCCCTCCCTCCCTCTTGATTACCAATTATTGTTGGTCATATATGATGAAGTTTTTTTTAATTGGATTTTGCATCTGATATGCAGCTCGTCAAGACAGGAGAGATCTATGAACACGCCAAAGTTGTCAGAATAGATAAGGATTGGGGCCTTTTGCTTGAAATCCCATCCTCTCCAGCTCCCACTCCTGCATATGTGACTGTATGTATTTCTTTTGCCTTAATATTTTTGTTTGCTATCTATCTATACTTTGGATGACAAGTGTGATTCATTCAACAGATTGGTGATGTGGCTGATAAAGATATCCATAAACTTGAGAAGACATTTAGGGAAGGGACTGATGTTCGAGCAAGAATACTTGGGTTTAGGCACTTGGAAGGGCTCGCTATGGGGGTTTTAAAGGTTTGCTTTCTTCCTCTTGCATGCACATTTTCATCCAAACTGAGTTAACTTTTGGTTGCTTTATTAAATTTTCTTGTACAATTTAACACCTTGTGCTAGATATTATTATCATCATATCGGCAGTATTCTGTTATGATTGGGGGATTATAGAGATGAGCTCAAGTAGATTCTAGGAAAGGTACGTTCATGAAAAATCAATAGAAAGTCGGAAGCTATTGTTGGTAGTCCATTTAATTTCTCCATCTAAACAACCTTCTGAAAACGTTTTATCTTCGTGTTTGTAATGGCTAATGGTGTTGCATCTCTGACAGTATTACAATTGTGTTTAAAGAAAACTTCTGACTTTCAAACTCTAGTACTTCGTAGTTTGTTTCACATTTCCACTGATATTGTGGTCATTAAACTGTTAATTTGAGATGATTCTTTTAGCCCCTTTATCTAGGCATAAGATTCGTTTTATGAAAAAAAATCTTCTTGCATCGTGTGATTTTTTGCCAGGCATTATGATGAGAATCATATGACCAACCTTTGTTGGAAGTGGGAAAAATTCAGATATATATATGCCTACTTGCCTAGAAAATGAATCTTATAGTGTTGAAATCCTACATCAACTTTTAGAATTCCCATTACAATTTCGGTATGCAGTTGATCTTTTTCCTCTATGATCTATGTGAATGTAGACTTTGAGGAGTACGGCTATTATCTCAATTTGTAAGACGTGATTTTTGGTATATGTCCTTACTCTTGCTTTAATTTATTTGCATTAAAATACAGTAAGTTGGCATTAATAACGAGTAGAACTAGAAAACTGGGGAAGTAGACAAAAAAAGCTGTGGAGTTTATAATCTTGATGTGTGTGATAGGGGAGGGGGGGGGGTCCCTCTCCCATCAGAAGCTCAGCTCTTAAGTCCAATTAATGATACTTTCTTTACTCCTGTTATTTCTATGGTGGTTGCATTATACATACAAAATATTGCTAGTGGAGTTTTCCTGGAGATACAGACCAAGATTTCTCCTTTATATGGAAAGAGTTTCCAAATAATCTGTTTGCTAGTCTGTGTTTGTTATTTCTCCCTAACAGTAATATACATCTTCTTTGATTAACTTGTTCTATTTTATATCTGTGCAGGCTAGTGCATTTGAAGGTGCAGTCTTTACTCATGCAGATGTCAAGCCTGGAATGGTAGTGAAGGCTAAAGTTATTTCGGTCATGAGTTCAGGTGCTATTGTGCAATTTCCCAGCGGTGTCAAGGCACTTTGTCCTCTAGTACATATGTCTGAATATGATATTGAGAAGCCTCGCAAAAAGTTCAAGGTTTTTAGAATTCATTCCACTTTATAATTTTATTCTGCTATGTTTATATTCTCATTTTCTATGGACTATTCCAATGCTTAGGACTTAGGAGTACTTAGGGAATGTTGCGTAATAGTCTGATAGGAAGTTTCGCAATTAGCTGTCACGTAGTTGTGAAGTTCAACCTTATCTAATTATCATGTCACCTAATATATGATGTGAACATAATTTCTCCAAGTATATTGTAGACCATGTTTAGTATTATACGGCCAAGGGATTATCCATTTTGTTGTGATTTTCTCAATCCATATATGGATCTTGGGAGTCTTGGACAGTTGGACCTCTAGGCAGTGCAGATTCTGGGAGCTATATTTTCTTTGGCATCCTTTTTCCTTGAATAGGTGGTTTTCCATTGTGTTAGTGGGTTGGGGTGGGGGACACATATGAAGGAGCCCATTTGATGGGAAGAGGGATAGAGAGAAACCAAAGAAAAAGTCCGAATACGTAATGCTGTTATTATATTAGAATTTCCCTTAATGGTAAGTTCTTCAATGTAAAAAGAAAAGATGATCTATTTACCTTTTGAATTTTTTTGGCAGAATTTAATGTTCTAAATCATATTTTTTGTATGGTTATTGATATTATGGTGCTGTGCAGATTGGAGCAGAGTTCATCTTTCGCGTTCTTGGTTGCAAGTCAAAGAGAATAACTGTTACACATAAGAAAACACTTGTGAGTCCCCTCCCCACCCCCCCTTTCCACTTTTGAAGGTCTTATTATTATACTTCGTATGGATTTTTTTATAATTTGTCAAATGGTCAGTTATGCCTGGAAATAAGTGTGGTACTCTGTAATAATTCTTCTATGTACTTCACAAGTCAACCTTCTTCCAGTGTGTCTTTCTCTCTTCTAAATTTTCAATTGAACTGAATTGGGCATCCATGGAAGAGAACCACATTTACATAAACTTTAGCTCACCAATTGATGAATCACATGAATGAATTAAAGATCTCCTTTCTCATATGATGGAAAACGTGCGGACCGTCACATCTCCTTCCCCCTCAAAGACCATATTTCCTCACAATGTTAGTCTTGGTACCGTGAGGGTTGGTGATTTTCGGTAGGTGTGGTTGTTTCGGGAATATGGTGGTGGTTTCGGTGGTTGGATGGTGGTTTTTGGTGGATAAGTGGTGGTTTTCGTAGTGGTTTTTATTGGGTGGTTTTTGGGAAGTGGTTGGTGATTTCGGTATGTGGGTGTTTCGGTATGTGAGCTGGCTGGTGGTTTTGGTGGGTTGGGTGCCTGTTGTTGGGATGGTCAGGTGGTTGAGCTTAACGGGTTTGTCGGGTTGGACATGAGCTATGGGTGGTTGTGGTGGTGGTCAAAGTTGGTAAACATTTAACTAGGATTACGTAAGTATTTTAGAATTAAATTGTGGGTAGTTAATTATACATAACCCGAGGGTCACTTGAGAAAATAAGGAAAAAGCGACCAAATAGAATTTGCAATACCATAAGGCCACTCTTTAGAATTTCCTTTGATTTTTCCTTTTTTGTTTTGTCTATGTGTTTGGAAATGGAGGAGGGGGGTTGTAGGTAGCTGGCAAAGTGTCAACAGTGCACTTTTGCTGTGAAGCGCGTCATGGTCACCACTCTATGCTTTGCTTCAGCACGGTCACACCGTCGCAAAAGCAGCATCTTGTGGGCTTAAGATCTGGGTTATCATTTTAATATAAGAGTTTTTGGTAAATGATCTGTAGATTTTGTCATGTTATGTACTTTCTATAAGCCATAGAATTAGGGAATATTCTTGAACAATTCTACCAGCAGTGCACCTATATTACTTTGCACAATTCCAATTAAGGTTCATGCTTCTTACAGAAAATTGCTCAATTCAAATTATTTTGCATAATTTCATTATTTTTAGCCAAACTTATTAACGCACATTATATAAAAATAAAAGATAAGTGAAAATTCTTGCCAAGTTGGTGTTTCAAGACACTTATATAACCTACATGCACAGCTTCATATAACTCTTTCAAAATCTTTCTTTTAATTGTTATTTTATTCTCTTTAATTGCCAAAGATGGCGCATATCCGACAGTTTCTTATAGAATGGATCTTTCCGTTTTTTGTGTCTTATGTAATGCTTGGCTTGCTTCAGGTGAAATCAAAACTTAGCATCCTTAGTTCCTACACCGACGCAACTGAAGGATTGATAACCCATGGATGGATTACGAAGATTGAGATGCTTGGATGCTTTGTCCGATTTTACAATGGAGTTCACGGATTTGCCCCGAGGTTATAGCTCGTTTTTTCTTGTTTGGCAATGTAGTTTCATCTGTAGACCCACACCTTTCAAACTGATTACAATGCTTAGGTTCGAATACATTTCAGTTGCCTTCTTGTTTGAATGTGACTTTGTGCTTTATTTGTCATACCAGAATTAAAGGTTTGTTCCTCCACATCACATCCTAGTGGCAAACCTTTTCTTTCTCTTCCTCTAGAGCAATTACTAGGGTTTATAGCTAGGGTAGAATGGAGCTACAATCTTAGGAGGGGGAGGGGGGACGAGGTTCTACGGGGATGTGGTGGAGGTAGAAACCGCCTAGTATGAGATTCTAGTGCAAAAAGAGAAATCCAAACTCTAGAATGGAATGGAGTCTAATCTATTCCATTTCAAATAGCCTAACCAAACACCGCCATAGAAACTAGATGTTGTTGTATATTGGCTAGCAAAAGGGGGAATTTTCGGAGATGTTTGATAGTTGTTTGAATTTGAAAATTAATATTTGGTTTGAGAATTATATTTATTTTCTTTAATTAAGATAGCAGAATCTAGAAATAGCAAGGGCCTTCAAAGTTCAAACCATGCCAGAAATCTGGAAAAGTCTTCGTAGTTGGTAGTCAAAACTGTTTATCAGGTGTAGTCTTTATTCCATTCTTTTTTTAAGTGTAGTGATTCTTTAGCAATCCTTCGTGCTTAACCTTACACTCCCTCCCTCGTAAAGAAAAGAAAAAGAACAATTTGAGAAGGGAAAATGCATTCTCTTCATCTGGTGTAAGGCTGGCTACTCCAACTTGTTAGATAATGCTTCTAGCAATTAAGGGATAATGCTTCTAGCAATTAAGGGATAATGCTCATTGTGCAGACCTGCTCTGAATGTCCAAGCCTGCGACCATTTCATCATGTTGAATGTATTAACCGAATTCTTCCAAATTTAAGGATAAAGTCATAAAACGGTTATGTAAATATTATATAAACCATATTTCGGTTAAGATGCCTAGATTTAGGGAAAATAATAGTGAACGTGTCAAACTCCCGGAGTCCCAGTCTTAGACTTTAAGATCATGATGGCTTACTATTTCCCTTTTACAAACTATTATATTATGCTATATCATCTTTTATGAGCATAGCTTTCTTTTCTCATGATAAGATTATTCATAACTCTATTGTCCTAGATCTAGATCGATTGCATCACTCCTTCATATTTATTTGTGCATCTCAGTGGTGCTGATGTTTTCTTGTTTTCATGAACTTGGTGGTATAGTCAGTTTGATAGACAGGTTTTTGCTGTGCCACTTTTTATTCTTACTTTGAGTTTCAATGATCAGTTGTTTAATTATTTGTTCTCTTTACAGATCTGAGCTTGGTTTAGAGCCAAGGTGTGACACAAGCTCAAGATATCATGTTGGGCAAGTGGTTAAATGTAGAGTAACAAGTTCGATTCCCGCTTCACGTCGTATCAGTCTTAGCTTTATTATATCACCAACTAAGGTTTCTGAGGATGACATGGTCAAGTTGGGTAGTGTGGTATCTGGAGTGGTTGAGCTTGTCATGCCCAATGCCATATTCTTACATGTAAATGTAAAAGGAAACATGAAGGGTACATTATATACTGAACATTTAGCTGACCACCAGGGACAATCTGCACAGCTGAAGTCAGTCTTGAAACCTGGGCATGAACTTCCTGAGCTGCTGGTGCTAGATATTGAAGGAAACAATATTATACTTAGTGCAAAATATTCTCTCATTCATGCTAAGCCTCAGCTTCCTGCTGATACCACACAGATCACTCTGAACTCAGTGATCAATGGTTATGTATGTAACTTGATTGAAACTGGATGTTTTGTCCGATTTCTTGGACGCTTGACCGGCTTCTCTCCAAGGAAAAAGGCACTAGATGACCGTAACATTAATCTTTCTGAAGCCTTTTTTGTTGGACAGTCAGTACGCTGCAATGTCCTTGAAATCAACAATGAAAGTGACCGCTTAACATTGTCACTGAAGCAGTCAAGTTGCTCATCTACTGATACTTCCTTCCTCCAATCATATTTTCTAACAGAGGAGAAAATTACCGCGATTCAAGTGTCAGATTCAAATAGCGCGGAGTTTGGTTGGCCAGAAAATTTGAATATTGGATGTGTTGTGGAAGGTAAAATTAACGAGGCTAAAGATTTTGGGGTTGTTATCAGCTTTGAGAAGTATAGTGATGTTTTTGGTTTTATTACACAGTATCAATTGAGTGGGAAGACTCTAGAAACTGGCTCCACTATTAAAGCTATAGTTCTGGATGTTTCTAAGTCAGAGCGTCTAGTGGACCTGTCCTTGAAGCCAGAATTTGTTGAGGGGTCTAAAAAAGATGTTTGTGTGGCTAAGAAGAAACGAAGAAGAGAATCGAAGGAATTCAAAGTGCATGAAACAGTAAAAGCTGTTGTTGAATTAGTGAAAGAGGATTACTTGGTAGTTTCGTTACCAGAGCATAACTTTTCAATTGGATATGCAGCAGTAGCTGATTATAATATGCAAAAGCTACACCGGAAGCAGTTTTCTACTGGGGAAACAGTTGTGGCAACAATCATGGCACTTCCGAGTGATTCAACAGCTGGGAGATTACTTCTGCTCCTTGAATCCTGTAACCAGGCCGTGGAGACTTCAAGTTCAAAGAAGGCAAAGAAGAGGTCTGGCTATGACATTGGCTCTCTGGTCCATGCAGAGATTACCGACATTAAACCTCTTGAGATGTGGTTGAAGTTTGGAATTGGATTTCGGGGGAGAGTTCACATTGCGGAGGTAAATGATGAGTTTGGTGTTGAAGATCCCTTCTCTGCATACAAAGTCGGGCAGGCATTGACCGCTAGGATTGTTGCAAATTGTGTGAAGCCAGAGAACAATAAAAAAGGAAGCCCGTGGGAATTGTCTCTAAAACCATCAATGATTTCTGGTGAGTTGGTGTTTTCTCGCCATTGTGATTTAATTAACTATCCTTCATTTTGTTCAGATTGAGTTTAGGTTTAATTAATTAAATTGTTTTTAAGAGGATGTGATTCCTGGATTGGCGGATATACCGTCCACCCAGTCCCGCTACTCAGTAGAGGGGAAGTTTTAGTTTTCAATAGCATTAGCACGTGCACGTCCATTAAAGAATTATCAAATACTGCAGACTAACAGAATAGTACTTTGAAGGAACGGGGCGGTACAAACAAGTTATCTTGTGAAATTTTTCAATGATTTTGGCACAAAATGTGCCCAAGTGTACTCAAGGGAAATGAAGAGTCTGAGTAACATAGCAAACTAAAAAAATGTACTCCCTCCGTCCCAGATTAGTTGTTACACTTTCCTTTTTCGTCCGTTCCAGATTAGTTGTTACACTTCTAACTAGGAATGACCCCACAATTATTATATTGTCTCTCTCTTCCCACTAAATTTTTTTTGTCCCCACACCCTCTCTCGTTCAATTGAAAAAATACCCCACTAAATCCTATCACATCTACTTTTTCAATAAAATAATACTTCGTAATTGATAACCACACTACTACTTATCGCATTAAACTGTGTGCCCAGGAGAGTGTAACGACTATTTGGGACGGAGGGAGTATTATTTAATTGGAGGGTGAAATACATCGTTCCATTTTTTTCGCAGTGGTACATGTATGATGTGTCATTTAAAATTTACTGTTTTTCTGACCTTTACTGTTCACCCTTCCTAAGGTTTCTTTTTGATACCGTGTTCAGGTTCTAGTGCAATGGAGAAGATGCAAATAACTGAGGATTTCAACTTCTCAGTAGGACAGCATGTCAGTGGTTATGTGTACAAAGTAGATAAAGAGTGGGTCTGGTTAGCAGTCTCTCGACAAGTGAAGGCTAAGCTTTTTATTCTCGACAGTGCAAGTGAACCAAGCGACTTGGAGAAGTTTCAGAAGCGGTTCCGTTTGGGGGCTTCTCTCTCTGGGTACATATTGAGTATGAGCAAAGAATGGAAGTCCTTGCGTTTGGTCTTGCATCCGTTTTCTACTACCTCTGATGGATTAATTGGTGGAACGGAGAATAGTTACACATCAGATGAGAAAGAAGTGTGTCATGTACATAACGGTGATGTTCTTGGTGGCAGAGTGTGGAAGATTCTTCCTGGTGTCGCTGGCATTCTTGTGCAGATAGGACCCCACATATATGGTAAAGTTCACTACACCGAACTTGCTGATCCCTGGGTTTCTGATCCCTTATCTGGCTACCATGAAGGTCAATTTGTTAAATGTAAAGTCCTAGAAATCAACCACTTAGCTAAAGGTTCTGTCCACATCGATTTATCATTGCGCTCCTTAGAGGATACCGAATCTAGGGACTCCCATAGCGGGTTTATTCAGAAGATCGAGGACCTTCAGCCTGATATGGTGGTGAACGGTTATGTTAAGAGTGTTACTCCCAAGGGCTGCTTCATTTTGCTTTCCAGGAATGTTGATGCAAAAATCAAGGTTGCCAACTTGTCTGATGGATATGTTGAGGATCTTGTAAAGGAATTTCCTGTTGGTAAACTTGTAAAGGGGAAAGTTTTATCGGTGGAGCCTTTATCCAAGCGTGTTGAGGTTACTCTGAAGACAGATAATAAGAGTAGCAGATTTGAGTTGAGTGATTATGGTAGTGTGAAAGTTGGTCATGTTGTGAGTGGTAGGATTAAACGGGTTGAATCATTTGGTCTCTTTATTGTGATTGATAATGCAAACTTGGTTGGATTATGTCATGTTTCAGAGATATCTGATGATCATGTTGACAATCTTGATGACCTATTTAGAGCAGGGGAGAGAGTTACTGCAAAAGTTTTGAAAGTGGATTTGGAAAGACACCGAATATCACTTGGAATGAAGGCTTCATATTTTGATGATGAGGAACATGGGAATGATAACAAAATGGTGCAGGTTGATTCAGTTAATAGTTCTATAACTGTGCCACAAGCTAAAGGTGACACCACTCAAGTTGAACATTCCGATTCTGCGTTTCTTGAAGATGGATCAGCTCTTGTCCAAGTGGAATCTAGGGCTTCTGTGCCTCCTCTGGAGGTTACCCTTGATGATCTTGAGGATGATGAGGTGATTGATCAACCTGACAACAAGGAAACAAATACTAATTGTTCCATTGCTGTTGATGAGAAGAGCAAGAGGCAGGCTAAGAAAAAAGCAAAGGAAGAGAAGGAACTACAAATCAGGGCTGCTGAACAACGTTTGCTTGAGGCTGATATCCCAAGAACTAGCGATGAGTTTGAGAAAGTGGTTAGAAGCTCCCCAAACAGCAGCTTTGTATGGATAAAATACATGCAATTTATGCTTTCTATGGCTGATGTCGAGGGAGCCCGGTCTGTGGCTGAAAGGTAATATCTATCTTTGATATCCATGCCTGAACTTAATGATTTACGCTCCAGCTTACTTAACTACTTACCAATTGTTATTGTTAATCCATAATGCATTCTGAGTTGTGAATCCTTACTGTCCTATGTTTAAAGGGCCTTGAAAACAATCAACCTCACTTGTGAAACGGAGAAGCTAAACGTATGGGTGGCATACCTTAATCTGGAAAATCAGTATGGGAATCCTCATGAGGTGCATATCTTTATAATTGTGAATTATTTAATTTCTTTTGTCTATATCCCTTCATTTTTATGCCTTCTGAATGTGGTGGTCCCTCAGGAGGCGGTAGTAAGACTATTCCAGAGAGCATTGCAGTACTGTGATCACCTAAATCTGCATTTGGAGCTGTTGGGTTTATATGAAAGGACGGAACAGCATAAGTTGGCTGATGAGCTTCTTGAAAAAATGGTCAAAAAGTTTAAACAGTCGTGCGAGGTATGTCTTTAATTTTTGCTTGAAGGCAGGCTTGGATTGGGAGCTAAGGGGGTAGAATAAAGTAAACAGAAAGATGGGAGCTAAGGGGGTAGAATAAAGTAAACAGAAAGATGGATGGGGGTAGTGATGGGAGAATAGCTGCCCTCAATTTGGGGGTGATATTGGTGGGTAAACTGTCCCCCCATCCCTTTCTCCTTCTTCACCGCTATCGCACTCTAATTCTTTCTCTTGTACTCTCTTGCTACCTCCTTAATTATTTACCCCCAATCCAAATATTTATTTCTAGATGTTTTACTCTATGATATTAGGTATGGATGAGGCAAATTCAGTGGCTTTTAAAGCAAAATCCGGAGGAAGTTGATAAGATGATGAATCGTGCTCTTTTATCTCTTCCAAAGCATGAACACATACAGTTTCTTTCACAAGTAGCTGTCCTTCAGTTCAAAAATGGGGTTCCTGATAAAGGGCGTTCAATATTTGAGAAAATGTTGCGTGAATATCCAAAGAGAAGAGACCTATGGAGTGTTTATCTTGATCAAGTAAGATTTGCTTTTTTATAGTTTTATAAGAAATTTGTTCAGACACCTAGCCTTTATGGCTTACAGATTTTGTATTTCCATTGTACAGGAAATTCGATTGGGTGATGTTGACAACACACGTGCGTTGTTTGAAAGAGCAATTAGTTTGAGCCTTCCTGCAAGAAAGATGAAGGTTCAATCATCTTCTTTCTTCAATACCCTTATACTAGTATGTGATTTTTGCTCATTGTTTTTCTACTCTTCTATTGCAGTTCTTGTTCAAGAAGTATCACACTTACGAAAAGTCACTTGGTGATGAAAAACGGATTCAGAATGTGGCTCAGAAGGCCAAGGAATACGTGGCCACATCTACAGTATGAGATGGACTGCTCTGTGTTGTTCTACTTGCCTTTCCCCCAGTGATTGTTGACTGAAATGGAGAGCACACACAGTAGAGGCATTGCCACTTGAAAGATCATTGGCAACTGGGGCTAAACAAATGTGGTATTGGTCACTGTCTTTGATGGAGATGGTGCTGAGAAGAATCTCCTTAACTGCAGTAGCCCCTTGCCCCCCTTATTTTCTCCGAGGTATGCGGGAATTTTTGGGGGATTTCAGCTGCGTTTAGAGAGCACTATAACCAGAGGTTGATGAAAAGTCTCTTGTTTGGGGCCCATAATTTTGTATGTTGGTGCTGTAAATTAAGAATGTTTCTGGAAATTTCGGATTAGAATTCTGATGGACTGCGTTGTGGCTTTCATTTTGTGGGGAGAGCTATGTGTTCTTATAGTAGGAGGTGTCAATTTAATGTGTAAAGTTCAGCTTCCTTAGGACCTCATGTTTTAGCACCTCATATACTTGGTTAAGGGTATTGTTTTATTATCTTATTGAAATTTTGTCAATTTTTTTTGAAACATTGTATCTTATTGATGTGTAAAAGAACTCGTAATATCATTTAGAGGTTCTCATCATATGAGATTTTATTTTCATGGATGTTGCCATTGTTGATTTGGATTGTAATACAGAATTGTAAGATCATAAAAATTTCTATCATATTGAAGCACGTTGAGGAATAAGGACTACTCTTGTGAAGCTTTTAGTTTTTACAGTGAAATTAAGATGTTAGTTGACTAGATGAGGTTTTTGGCTAAGCTTGTTTTCCTATCAAGTGACTTGTTTTAGTCTAAGGGGTTGAAAGGTTAACTTTTGGTCCTAAATATTGCCCAAATTGTCAACGTTGTTGGTAAAAACTATTAGGTTTTGTGCAATGTGCATGTAACTAACTTTACTTTGTTCATTTTGTTTTAACATGGTCGGTGATGGTTCTCATTTCTATTAGGAACGTGTCATGTGTCTAAAAATTTGCGCGTAATTTAAGATATACTCCGTAGTAATGTCGATATTGCATGGATATTTGTTTATTCGAACCACGCACAATTATTAAGTGGATGTCCCGAATTAAAATGTGGGTGATGGAGGAAGCGGGTGACATATTATTCGGATAACACTTAAACAATACTCGGTAAAAATTTGTATGGCTTAAACAATAAAAATTTGTATATCCATATATGAAAAATTTGCATGGATATAGTTTATAAGAAATTCTTCAAGACTCCAAGCGTTATGGCTAACAATAAAAATTTGTATGCCATTTATCACCACCTTAAAAACTCTTTGTTTTTTTTCCGTACAAACCTCCCTAAATATTTTAATAAAATAAAACCCTCAGCTTAAACATTATTACCTTCTCCATTCATCAATACAAGACGACTTGGTTAGTTCATTACCCCTTCAAATTTTATTTTAACGCTATTATTTAAATTTGATTAAATAAGTATAAATTGTGTGTCGCACGTGCTAAAAGCTACTCCGTACATTTCCAAATACTTGCAATTGTTTGATTTTGCACTAGTAATATATTACTGCGGAGTACTACGTAACACATAAAATCAATTGTTATTGTGTACTATGTTGTTGGATTAGCCTAAAATCTAATTGCATATTTTTTCAACTATCAAATTTTTATAGCTTTTACTAGTATATAATTGTATATTATGACTGTCAAACTAGTGTTTTGGCAAGTATGTCAGTCAAACAGTTGCAAGTATTTAGGGACGGATGACCTAGTATTGTAGATATAAACATATTGGTGGTTAAATTTGTGCATTGACAAGTGTGACCAATCAAAATGTATCAAGTAAATAAACACAAAGAAGTATGCCGTTAAAATCATGTTGTATAAAAAATCTTTCAATTTTATGGCCCCTTGTTACATATACCAAGTACATTTTTAACGCATTAGACCAGCTTTAAATTTAAATAAGGAAGAACTACGATTCATCACATGCATAGAGTCATATAAATCGTTACGATTCCTCCGCCCTTAAAAAAAATATCCCTATAGGATTTCACGTTTTCAATGCACAATTTTAACATTTATATCTTTAATTTTCGATATATAAAAATTATGAAGGAAAAAAAATTGATATCTTAAAACTAAATACATTATATTTAGAAGAAACTAACCAAATTTTAGATGACTATTTATTTTCTTTACACATAAATTGCAAAAAATAATTAGAAGAGTAGGTTAATATTGTAAAATTAAAAATGTATTGTATTGATTATTTAAGAACAGAAAAAGTATGCAAGTGTGGTGAGCAAATACATATTGGGCCAAAGTAAAATAAAAAAAAGGCCGAGGTCTTGGCCTGAATTTTACCACAGTCAACAAAACATCCGAGTGTGTGACGAAAAGTCACCCGCCAGGCCGTCAACCCAAACAAAACGGAAAACGAGGAAACCGAAGTGCCACCGCCACTTCAAGTTTCATCGCCGGAAAACTCTCTCCGGCCATCGGAATCTGAAAATTCTTCAGCAAATTTGGTCGCTGTTAGTAAAAACCATAGACTCACACGAACTCGGAACACCCAATACGATGAAAGTAGTGCGTTCACAGAGATGGGCATACCTTCGTATCATCGTCGGCACCATTTCTGGCGGCCTATTAGGGTTTTACGTTATGCATCGTGCTGAAATCAGCTACAAGGTTCATCCTCTTCTTTTGATTCTCTCCTTTTCTTCGAATGTGATTGATTATTTTGTTGATTTTGAATTAATTTTGGGGGGTTTTGATTTGGGATTGCAGGCGAAATGGGAAGAGAGGTTGAAGAAGTACGAAGAGGAGAAAATGAGGAGAGAGACAACCGAATTTGAAGCTGACAATACTGTTTATTTTTCTGATGATCAACAAAATGGTAATGAACAACATGAGCTTTGAAGCAGTTTGCAAGTTTTCTTTATGTTGAATCTGTTTATTTGGATAAAAATTGTATGATTATCATTATTATCAAATGATTCAAGCAAGTAATACATGAGATTTTTCTCTATGCTAAGTAATTCTGAAAGTTGGCAATACATTTGCGAGTATATCAACTATAACTAGTATTGATTTGAATTGCATTGTACAATGATGATAGCAAATGTTGAATGTAGTAGTAGATTATCTTGTGTGGCTTAAGGAAGATGAATTTGCAAGTTCGTCTGATGGATCCCAATCCAAAGACAATGAGAATATCTTTGAGAGTGTCATTGAAACCTCGGACATAGATGGTCTAGAATTCATGTCTCGGTCGACACATCTGTTGCCTAATTGAGCCATTGTGTATGCCAAATCCAAGGGGTACTCCCTTCCTAGATTAGAATCTATGAATTCCATTAGTTTCTCCCTCACATTTTCCCCCTCGAACACTTTTCGTATTACCATAAACAACATATCATCTGCACCTCCCTTGTTAGTTCCTGATGGTTTTACTGCTGGTTTTCCTGACATGAGCTCAAGAAGTACAACCCCGAAAGCAAACACGTCTAGTTTGGTTGTCACTGCCCCGTTTTCTATGTACTCGGGGGCTAAGTAACCGTGAGTTCCAACCACGTGTTTGGTTAAGTGTAATTCCCCGTTTTCACTTTCGTCTTGGAAAGTTCTTGCTAGCCCGAAATTTGTGATCTTTGCACGGAAGTGGTTGTCTAAGAGTACATTGCTACTCTTGAGATTCTTGTGGATGTAAGGAGGGTGAATATAGCTATGCAAGTAGTTCAGGGAATCAGCTATGTTACAGGCTATTTGGACCCTTTGTTTCCAACTAAGAACAGGCGGGGAGAGCAAATCGTTATCTTCAGATTGGAGCTTCTTTTGGTGAAAAATCCAGTTGTCTAGTGAACCATTCTCAGCATACTCAAATACCAAGTAAGTATTTCCCTCATGTGTGCAATACCCAGACAACCGAGTTATGTTGGAGTGGTTGATATACTTCAAAATATTGATCTCATCATTAGGAACATTACCTTTCAAGATCTTGACTGCAGCTTCATCACCGTTGAATTCGCCTCTATACATTGAGCCCTTAATCCTATTTCCCTCACTAAAATTCCCGGTTGCTTTCTCTATTTCCTTGAATTTGTAAACCGTCAATGACCCAATCGCAAGCCTCAACCCATCCAAATCAACAGACGATGATCTTGTGCTGATGTGACTAGTGGTATAAGATACAGGCGTGGGTGTAAAAAAGGATGATGATTCAGAAACTTTCTCACCTTTCTCCGCGATCTTAAATATAGGAAGCGGCTTCTTCTTTGAAGGACGGATTAGGAATAACCAAACTAGGAACGAACCAAGACCAAGCACCAAAACCCCAGCTCCAATCCCAATTCCTATAAACACCCCGTTGTTGGAAGAAGTACCACCACCACCATTATCAGGACTAACAGGAGGAGAATCAGATTGAGGAGGCAGAACAGGTGGAACCAAGGGAAGGTTTATATGAGTAGGAGCAGATGTTAGAGGCACTAAAATCGGTGTAAAAGGAAAGATAACATCATCAACTCTGAGCTCATTAGCGTCCAAAACAGTCTGTACATCAGCCCCAAACATATCAGCAATGTGAGAGATAGTATCACCCCAGGTAACAATGTAGGATAGCAGATACTGAGACCTGTATCGACTCACCTGCCGATCAGTAGGGCAGGCACATCTGAGAGGCACCAAAAGCTCATCCCCAATTTGGAGGTTGGTGATGTTGAAATTGTTCTGAGCTATCATAGCTTGGCATGTGGTTAACCCCTGATAAGTGTTATTTGCCATTGAGAAATAGGTTTCACCCATGTTCTGCAGCCTGTAACGCCCATTATGTTGGTAATAACTAGTGTTGCGGCTTCTTGTCCTGCTGCAGGAGCAGGGTACAGGGACAATGATCATCCTTCCTTCAGGGATAGGGTCCAACTCTGAGATGTTGTTGAGCTGGCCGATGGCGGAGGCGCTGGAGTTAAGGAGGAAGGCGATGTTCGGGGGCGTATTGTTAGGCGGTAGTGACCGGAAAGTGACATAGGATGTGCATGACCTGTTTCCATTGCATTGGAAACCATATGTGTTGTTGGAGTTGTTGTTACAGTCTAACTGGTTGTTGTTGACATATGTTTGTTGCGAATTCGATTTCCATATCTGCAATTGTAGAGTTGTGAATATGATTAGCAGCAAAACTAATGGAGATTTCTTCATGGTTGAGGAACTTCAGAATTTCAGAATTTGGGTGTTGAGTTGAGCTGAAAGATTGGGGATATTGCTAGTTGCTAATAAAGTAATAATGGTATTTATTGGTGTGCGGGGTCCTTTTTGTCTTTTACAAGCATTGTTGAAAAACGACTACATGTGTGATTTTTAATCATATCTCTTGTTGTCCCAATTTATACGGAGTTAGTACTCTGGAAACTCAATTATGCAAATGATGCTCAAATACTTTATGCTAGTTAATTAAATTCAAAAGGTATAATTAAAAGTCAAAATTTTAAGGTTTATTGTATGAAAAATGTTATGCTATAGTTGAATAAAGTCTAATTATTGATTTGAAAATTATTGGATACTTCGTATAATGGAAGGAATCAATTCATTATACCTATAATTATTAAGAGAAGTAGAAAAAGACATTGAAGATGAAATTGAAGAATAAAAATCTCTCAAGGTCTTATGACTTTGGTGGAGCTTGATTTGATTTAATATCGGAGTACTAAGTAATTTTTAGGCCCTGATAATATCCCAGGTTTTTACATGAACCATGGACTTGTTGGTTTTATGTATGAAATATATTCATGGTTGAATAAATATTTTATATAAGCCCGATCCTTCTTTCTCAAAATAATGAATAATAAAATACAACTGAAGATTTATTATTTGGCATTAATTTTTATGATTAGATTAATTACTACAAGTGCATGCTTTTTTTTGGAGGTCACGATAATGATTCTAAATCTCAAATGAATCTACTCGATCCAGTTTAGTATACAAAGTGTCTTCTGGATAGGAGTGAAGAGGGGTGAGGATTCCAAATATTTCTAGCGGGGTTTGCTATTACAATTCACGAAGTTGGTAGATTTAGTGGGGAACTCATCTTGTTACTTGGAGATTATAAGGTCGAGCCTCATTCGCTGCAGAATGCTAAGCAGTGGCGCAAGAGATATGTATTTGTTAAGTAAAATTCTTCTTACCTAAAAAAATTCACAAACTACAATTTCAAGTAATACATAAATAAATAACACAATTTAACAAGATACGAGTATATAAATTATAAGGAAAGTCTGAATTTAATCATGATTATTGGAATCATGAGTTTCGTAATGCAAAAATAAAATATATAAATTAGGAGTATAGTATTATGTTGTCAACATTAACCAGTTTATAATAATGAAACAGCAATTATAATGTGGTATGGAATAAATTATGGGGTAGGCAGAAATAATAGAGGGGGGGTGTGACGCGTTATTGTGCATTGACTTGACTCTGTCTTGCAAACCCAAAAGTAATAAAATGCGTATGGGCCTGGGTAATAAGAGCAACCCCAACTCCAATTGTTACGAACTTTTATATTGTCTTATATAAAAGATTACTTTGGTGTCATACTTCGTATAAGTTAAGCAGTGGAATTAATTAGTTAATTAATGAAATCAATTAGTTAAGAAATGAAACAATTAGTTAAACAATGAAATTAATTAGTTAACCAATGGAACCCGTTAATGACAGTAAAACCAATTAGTTAAACAATCGGAGTGGTCTTTTCGGTAAGACATTCTTACAAAAAAAGTTGTCGATATTTTGTTGGGTGCGAATGAGTCATAAGAGACAAGCAAATTACAAATAGAAAATAGAGATAATGGATAAAAAAAATATATAAAATAGGTAGAGAGAAACCATGCAACAATTTGTATTCATGAACAACAAAAAGAAAACCATGTTGAGTCAAGGAGTGCTTGACATGTGGCAAATGAAAACCAATTTTTTTATTTAATAATTGCAAAATAGATGGTGGAAAAGTGATGCATACTTGTAAAATTTTGATGTTTGTAAAATATGCTCAAATGTTATTGTTGTTGATAAGAGAGAAAAACTAAAATATTACTTCGTGTATTTTATTAGTTTGAATTCAAAACTGTTGGTATTCGCTAAATATGTTCTAATAAGATTTATTGTACACAAACCTTTAAATTTAACCACAACGCCAAGACTTTTTGGTTGGGCTAATAAGAATATGGTTTATTGGTATGAAACTATGAACCACGGCTTAAAAGACGTTTATCAGTATTTGACAATTGACTATTTGTTGCAGCATTCTAGGCAGAGACGCATATATGATTCAAAGAGGAGATAACCAAATGTGTATTTGGCACTTGCCTTTTTGACTTGACTCCTTCAATATTTCTTTGTGGAAACTAGGACGTACGCAATAAAAGTCATGACACTTTCTTCAAATTGAAGTGGCTACGCTAGTGAATTTTGTATGTTACACCCCCCCCCCCCCACTTGTTATTGTGTTTGTTAGGTAAGAGAATGTTTATTTTTTCACTTTGTTTTAAGAGTTAGATCAGCTGAAAAATATATAGAAAATAAATTAAAAAACATAATTAATTTTTTTACAATAATACATTTTTGGAAAAGCGTATTCCGTCAAAAGAAAGGTAAATTTGCCAAATACAATCTAATAAAGTTCTCTATTTGCCAATTACAACCTCAAATTTCTAATTTTGTCAATTACAACCATTGGCGGACCCAGCTAAGGGCCAGGAGGGGCACGTGCCACCCACGAAAAAAAAAAAAACTGAAAATTGATATGTGACAACCTTGAATACCGCATATATAAAAGGATCAATACCGTAATTTGTCAAAGTGGTCAGCAGAGAATGATGAATTAAGCTTCAGTGCCTCTATGGTCCCGGGTTCGATACCTACGTTGGGCCATCCTTTGCGTATTTTTTTTCCTTCTTAACTTATTTGTCATTTTTTGGGTTCTTTTCAACTAGTTTTCTTTCTTCCTATTGGTCAATGATTTTCTACTATCAATAAACATCAATTGTAATTTTTTTTTACATTAAAGCACTTCTTTCTTTCACCTCTTTAATTAGGCTATATTTTCTTTCTTCTACAAAAAGTCTACTTCAATAACAATAAATAATTTCCTTTACCTACTACGGAGTATTCTATCACATTAATCATCTTCTTTTTTGTACATAATTTTATAGACTTTTAGTGATACATTTACAAAAAAAAGAAAAAGTTCTCAATCAATTTGAACTTTGTGTTATCTAGAATCAACTTATACGAATTTAACATCATAAAACAATCTAAGTGTACCCACTTTTTTAGTTTTATACAAAAATTATTATATTGTCTTTTTATATACTACGGAGTAGCAACTATATTTTTTGGACTATATTTTTTTTCTTCAAAAAATCCAATTCGATAAGAATAAATACTTTCCTTTAACTACTACGGGATATTCTATCACAATAGTTACTTCATTTTTTTACATTATTTTTGAAAAAGTTTCATTTTTAGTAATACATTATTTACAAAAAGGTTCTCAATCTATTTGAACTTTGTGATGTCTAGAATCAACTATACGAATTTAACACCATAAAAAAAAAAATCCTGTGAGTTACCCACTTGTTTTATTTTATACAAAAAATTATTATAATGTATTTTTATATACGGAATAACAATTATTCGTATAGCTTTTGTGCCACCCCTGACTCGGGATCCGCCACTGATTACAACCTTAAATTTGTACATCTATTTTAAATTACAACCCGAAACCGTTTTCCGACAAAAATCACTGGAAAATAATGTCATAACGTATTAAAAAAAATTATGAAATACATAATATCTGTAAAAAATAAAAAAAATCGATTAACTTTTTTTTTAATTCTTATTTATCGATTTAATTATTTTTTTAAGAAAAAATGTAACTATTTTTTTTAATAACATTATGACATCATCTTTCGGTGATTTTTGCCGGAAAATAATTTCTGGTTGTAATTTAAAATAGATGTACTCCGTATAAGTTTAAGGTTATAATTGGCAAAAATAGAAATTTGAGTTTGTAATTGGCAAATAGAGAATTTTATTGGGTTGTATTTGACAAATTTTGCCAAAAGAAATCTAAACATTTCACATTGGTTTGGTTTTAATATCTAAAAAATAATGAGAAGGTGTTACAACATGGAATTAATATGGAGTTCGTATACTAGCATTATCCTAATATAAACAAAGTTTAATTAAGTTATACAATAAAATCAAATGCGCCATAGAATTACACAACTTATACCAACATAATAATATAATATCATATATATATATCCGAAATGTCGATAACCGTACTCAACATATAGTACGGATATGCAGACAATGATGAACGAGAGTAGTATCGATCTAATTAATCTAACAATAAAAATAAGATTAAATTGAATGAAGCTTAGAAGATGAAGATCAGCAAAGTCGGTTTCGGTTTCGGTTTCGGTTTCGGTTTCGAAGATTCTCCTGTTCCAGAGCCCAGAATGCAACGTTATCCCTTAAACACTGCATGATGATACTACACTCTTTAGGGTAATCCCTTTTTTTAATCAACTCCAATGTAGCCTCATCATAAGTTTCCTTAGCAAAAGTACACGCCCTTTTACAAGAATTCATAATATCATAGTAAAAGACAGACAAATTCAATGCTAAACCCAAGCGTGCCGGATGACCAACCGACAAATTAGCCACTGCTATGGCCATTCCTTCCTCATAAGCTTTCAAGGATTGATCAGCAGCTTCGTCCCTCTCATCACCAGATTTGATTTCTGCTAGGTACCGATAATTATCGGCTTTCATGTTTAAGTAAAAGACGGAAGATTCAGTGGTTGAAGCAAAAGGAAGAAGGTGATCATCAATCATCTTAATTGCATCGTTACAGTGATCAGTAATCTCCGATTCGATTTTAAGGCGATAATCTCGAATACGCATTAAGTTCGTCTGGTCTTTTTCCTCCTTCTCCAGATCACAGAAGGTTCTCCGAGATTCTCTCTTAGGTCCGATGACATTCTTGTACGCTGTAGAGAGAAAATTACGCTCTTCATCTGTGAATTCCATGTCGAATTTAGCCAATTTCTTCATTGCTTCAGCCATATCGGGGTAGCGATTGGCAGATAGGGCGGCCTTAGCGAGGTACACGGTGAAGTAACGATCATTGAGAGTAGCCATGAGAGCAGAGAGCAGAGATCGAGAAAGAGATGACAGAGTTAGGGTTTTGGAGGGGTTTTGGAATTTTGAAGGAACTTTGTTTTCAAGAATAGTTGGGAAGTGATCAGATACAAGATCAGAATTTAAATATATAGTTGAAGATTAAGAATTCGAAATTGAGTAGAATATGGTTTTGTAGTTTCCCGAATTTCCATATTATTGCCAGAGTAATCGAAATTGAGTAGAATATGGTTTTGTAGTTTCCCAAATTTCCATATTGTGAGAGTAGTTTTATTAGGATTAGGGAACTTTTTTTTTTTAGTGGATTCTATTTCTGGTTAACATAATTTCTAAATGCAGAAAAAAAATTCTCTTGGAAAAATTTAAAAGGTCAAAACTACCCTTTACCGCTTGATTAAAAAAAATACAAAACAAAATATCCTTATCTTCAGTAATCGTACCTAAAATATGAAAATATGAAACTCGTAACTACCGCATGTCCGCATGTACTAAACTTTAAAATTTGTAAAGGTCGTCGACCAACAACGACTAAATTCTTGAATTAAATTTGGACCGTCGATTGATTTCCATTAAATTTAGACCGTTCACTTAATTTATCTTTATAAGACTTGTTTGCCTACAATTAAAAAATAACTTATTTATATTTAATGTGTGCGTCAACTTTTAATATTAAACTAGTGTGGCTCGGGCGATGCCCCGTTTGCTACATTGATCGAATAGTTAATTCTAGATTCTTCTTGAGCTCAATATAATTTGACCAAAATACATGTATTCCATGAAGTGAAAATCATTCATTAAATTCGTTAAATATACAAACACACTGTATCATTTATCATGCCAAATATATTTTCAATTAAATCATCTTAATTACAGTTTGTATAATTTGTTTTATAGTGGAAAATACCAAATTAGATAAAGGCATGACATTTATGTAGTTAATGTTTATGAGACTCATGACATCTTTCTTCATGGTTGTCCTAATGCTTTAAATATTATTTTTATTGCAAAATAGTCATAGAAAATAAAGTCACATCAAAATTTAGTTGTTTTAGACTTCATGTTAACATTTATTTATAAATTAATGTGAAGAAATAAACCAAAATTAATGGTTGGTTAAGATGGTAATGAGAGTTACCATCCATGCTTGAGGTTTGGTGTTCGAACCTCGTTGTATTAATTTTTAGATGTCCATGACATGTGACATAACACTAGGTGAGTGGATGGCGTGATGTAAGGAGGATAGTACTACGTGACGCATCGATATTATTCACAACGCTTTTTAATATATTAGTATAGATATCAAGTCCCTATAAAATGTGTAATTATCATCTTCTTCTTCGATTATTTTCCTGCAAAAAGAATGTCCATCCTATCATCATCTTCAAAATAAATAAAATTGTCCATCATCTTTTAAAAGAAATTAAAATTATTCATATGTTTCATTCATATATTGTTTTCTTCCTCAACCATCAATCCATCGTCTTCTTTCTCGGTCACATTCTATCCATCGGCTACATTATTCTCGAAGAAACATTAAAGCCTAACTAAAACATGATCATTAATATCATAACCAACTAAACATTAGTAAATCTGCCTAAGTTTGGGATGAAGGGATTATAGTAACGTGTTCTTTATATGATTAGAAAAAAATAACATACTCCATCCATATATAATAAATGGTGCACTTGACCAGCACAAAGTTTAAAGAGGGTGAGTTAATTTTATTAAAATAAAAATACAAGTGGGTAAGTGAAGGTATTAAGGTATTCAAATAATGTAAAAGTTAATGAGAAATAAAATGAAGGTATTCAAGTCCCTTTTGTTGAATCGTCATTTCAGAGAATGTACTAATTTGTTCGAACATAGTATGAAGTTGATTGAATGCCCCTCTTGGATGGTGAAGATCGTACATATTTATCGAGAAGGCAATCGAGCGGCGGACTGACTTGCAAACCAAGGAGTCACTCAACGCATTAGACTACAAATTTTATCTTCAGCACATGTAGAACTAAGTAGAATAATTAGGGAGGATGCTATGGGAGTTACTACTCCTCGATTAGTCCCTATGTAGTTTGTTCGTTCTGTTTGTTGTCTTTTCTGTTCTTTTTTTTTTTACTGCCTTTGCCTCATAAGAATCAAAAAAAACATTAAGGTATATAAATGATTCACAATAAGTATCAATATAATTCGTCTATCATTATACAAAAATTTAAATGCACTTTTGAGTTAATGCATTCTAAAATCAATGTACACTATAAAATCTTATAAATTACATTAGCATAATACGATTAGATATCATTTTTTTTTTCAAACTTCCATTAACGTTGTTTGAAAAACTCAATTGATTCGTGACGGAAAGACAAAACTAAAGCGGAATATTAATTATTTTGTTTTATTAAATAATTAAACTGAAAACACTATATCTGATATTTTTTAATGACTTTTTGTAACACCCCGACAATTCCCTTTTTCTAAAATAACCTTTTATAAATATAACTATAGAGAATTATCAAAGTAATATCGCCCGTGTAAAAACGTAACGACTTATTCAGAATTTTGCAGCGGAAAACAGAAACTAACTTTTAGGTTTATAAATAATCGATTACATATTAAGTCCCAAAACCAATTAACGGAAATAAGGAAATACGAATAGTACGACAATTTCAAATCCAAATTAACAAAACCAAATCACTTAACAAAACAAATCTAATTACAAGCTCTCTAATCCCGATCCCAATGATGCATCATCTTCAAACCTGTAGATGGGCAACGCTTATTGATCCTTAGAGACTGCTCACCAAAGATGGGTCATCACAGGATCAATAAGGCATAGCCATGATCAACACACACAAACAAAGCACGTAATCAGCAAAGCTGAGTACTACATACTAAAACAATAATAATCCTAACATGATACTATTAAACGAACAACCCTAACATGATACTAATGAACATAAATAAGGGCTGAAAAAACATGATAATTTGACGACCATACTTGACTAGACTAGGTAATATTATTTTGGTTGAAATAGACAATGGACCGAGTTGTCCATCCAGAAATCTTCACTAAGGAAGACGAGGTACGGGCGCGACTCCGTAACCTCAGTGACCTGCGATATCGAGGAACGTTTGAATAAAAATAGAACACGGTGATCAATCCGGTCCCAGAAAAGGCCATGGGCTACCACCATGAACCCCAACTCCTGTTTGTCTGTCACTTTAGACGTGCACAGTCTAAAGCTATTGCTACTCAGTTTCACTTTACATGATTTACAAATTGAGACTCTGTTATGACTCAACAATCACATAAGGCATACAATCCACATTTGTTCACAACTGCTTTTATCTTGGAATTAAGTAAGTGATCATAAACGCATCAATCAAGACTCATTCCAATTAATCCAACCTTTCCTTTAACCATGATCAACCCCTGTATATGGATATAAGGTTTCAACTTACTAAACAAGGTCCACAACCCTCATAAAGTAGTGAAAAGCTAAAAAGGGAACAACGATCGATCGATCCAAACCAACATATATAGAATAATCTAGTGTTCCCAACCAACATGTTTGCATCAATCATCTATACTAACATGTTATAATTCTCATAATGCAATATAGGTTCAATATGTCCATCCAACAGTATTAAACATGCAATTTCAACCTGACCAAGTTCATCAACAATATCAACATAACCAAGTTCATCAACAATCTCAACATAACCAAGTTCATCAACAATTTCAACATGGTTTCAACAAATAGCACACATTCCAAGCACACGGGTATGTACGTACCTTGTGTAAACAAACTGCAATACCACTTTAATGAATTTAAAAGTCGCCTACAAAGAATTCTCCGCCTAAAAACAGCCAATAAAATTCCCCAATCAATTTCTAACAATTTACAGCAACACTAACGTACTCTAAACACATCCCAAACGTATTTAGAACATTCTCCAATATCGAAACTTAACTAATTAACCTCCAAGCATAACAATAATTATATTAAGAATTGAAATTCGTTGAAAACTCTTCAAAACATCATACTTTAAATTTCCGGCAATATAAAGTCGTTTAAAGCTTTACCAAAACCAAATTATAATGCTTAGAGTATAAAAATAATAGTTTTAGTAATTCCTAATTGTTCTACCATGGTTTAAAACTATTAAAGCCTTGAAATTCATGCCTTAAATAATTCAAACTCTTATTTCAATCAAATTATGAAATATGAAAATTAATAATTCAATTATGCAATATTAAAATCTGAAATTCATAAATAAATCACAAAAATCATAAATTTAATTCAATCAAAACATAAATTAAATTAATAACATTTAATTAAAACATTTAATTTACTTAGAGTTTAAGAAATAACCAAATCAAGAAGAGAGTGAAGAGAAAGGGCGCCGGCTGGGCAGGGAACGGCGGAGGCCACGGCGGTGCAGCGCGGGTGCAGGAGTGCGGTGCGGCACGACTGTCAGGTGGCAGCGACGGTGGTGGTTGTGCTGATGGTGAAGCAAGAAAAGAAGAAAGGGGAGGATGCTTGCGTGCGTGGAGGAGAAAGGAGGGAGACCGACCGAGGTTGGGCGGTGCAGCAGCAGACACAGTCAGCAGAGGTCAGTGGAGCCACCGGTGGTTGCGCGACAAGGTGATGGTGGCTGGTGGTGCTTCGCAAAACAGAAAGTCTGTGAGGAGGAAAGAAATAACACGAAAGAGAGAGAAAGAAGGTGAGAAGGGAGGGGAAGCTTACCGGACGGCGATGCCGGTGGTGGTTGCAGGTGGCTGGTGGCGGCGGCGCAACAAAGAGGGTTTGGGCAGGGCCGGTCCTGACATTTTAGGGGCCCAGGGCGAATCACGATAAGGGGTCTTGAGGGGGCCCTTATATATGGTGCGAGGTCTTAAAATATCCACCGTATGTACATATTACATATGGCATTTCGAGTATATTTATTTCTTCTTTAAATATTTGAACCATATTTAACAACACATATGAATATACAATGCCATATTTTACGTATTTATTAATGACACAATGTTTAAAAATTTACACGTACTACGTATTTTTTAATGACACAATATTTTATAAAATTTGCACATAAATATTTCGTTTATAGAACCCATAAAAATAAGTCCATTTAAAGAAGAAGAGGATTAATATCAAAATAAACAGAGAAAATCAAAACGTCCAAAAAATGTTAACAAATTTTCAGCTATTGGGTTCCGTACCCCTGTTGTTTGGAAGACTTTTAATATGATTCGACCAACTAGCCACTAGCATTCTATGATTAATATTTGTGTTTATAATCTATTTAACGTATAACACAGTTGTATATTTTGGGCCCTTTGTCCTCGGGGGCCCTGGGCGACCGCCCCTCAATTCAACCCCCAGGGCCGGGTCTGGGTTTGGGTGTTTGTTGGTTCACATGGATTGTTGAAGGAGAGAGAGTTTGTTGTTTTTGTTTTTACGTAAAATTGAAGGAGAGGAAAGGAGAGAGTTTTGGGTTTATTATTTTGGGCTTCACCCAATTGGGCTAGGAATAGGATTTAGTTTAGCATTTGAATTCAACACCGCTTAGGATTATTTTCCAAATTCAATCGTGTTTTCGTAATTCAAGTTCTTTTCGACATAAAATTCTAAAATTATTTTTTGATTTCATAAATCGTTAAAAATATTTGAAATGCATTTAAATAAAATAAATATACATTCAATATATATATTTATTACTAAAATTCATAAATTTCATTTAAATATAATTAATTAAACGTTAAAATATATTAATAACTTTATAGATTTACGGGGGATTACACTTTTTTAAAAGTTAACTGAAAAATTATACTCCGTATATGATTTTTTCCTTTTAATTGAAAAATTAATAATGTTTCTTTGATTAAACTAGAAAATTATACGGAGTATCTAATTTGTTTTATTTAGAATGAAAAATTATATCTGATGTTTTATTAAACTTATTTTATATCTGGTTTAATTTATATCTGAATTTTTTTGTGGAAAAAATTGACCTCAATTCTTTTTACAAACAACACACTTTTTCCTTTTTGACGAAAAAGAAAGTAGATATATAAAACCTAAGAATTAGGAAAGAATCCTACATATATTTATGGAATCATCTTACTTAACGACAACTACATATAGGCTTATGTAATGTTGCTTACAAAATTATTACAAAAGTCTTGGTTAATCGCATAAAACCGGGATCCTGGCCCTGCTTATTTCAAACACTCAATGAAGTTTTGTCCCGGGGCGACAAATTACAGACAATATTGTCATTGTCCAGGAAGTTATTCACACCATGAAAAGAAAGCAGGGAAACAAAGGACTTATGGCCATCAAAATAGACTTCGAAAAGGCTTATGATCGACCGCCTAAGATGGGCCTTTATCCATGATACTCTACTCCAAATGAATCTGCCTACTCTTCTGGTAAATGTTATAATGAGTTGCATAACTACTTCCTCACTCAAGGCGTTATGGAACGACGAGCCCACAGAAAGCTTCATCCCTCACGAGGTATATGACAAGGAGACCCCTTATCCCCGTACTTGTTTATCATGTGTATGGAGCGTCTCTACCAAACCATTGAGGAGGCTATCATTGAGAAAAAAATGGAAGCCTATTCGAGCAAGCCGAGATGGCCTATTACTCTCAAATTTATTATTTGCAGACGACATAATTTTTTTTGCTGAAGCAAGCCACGAGCAGGCATCAGTAATAAATCAATGCTTGGGCCGTTTTTGTGATGCATCAGGCCAAAAAATTAGCCACTCAAAATCCCGTGTTTACTTCTCAAAAAATGTGGGAAATTCAACTCAAGCTGACATTTGCAATACTCTGGGTATGGAGGCAACTGATGACCTCGTAATGTACTTGGGTATGCCGACCTTGACGAGAAGAGTAACAAAGAAAACCTTCATTCATTTATGCGAAAAAATAGACCGCAAGTTAGCTGGATGGAAGACAAAATACTTGTCTTTGGCTGGACAAATTACTCTAGCAAACTGGACAGTAGCAACACTTGGGTTCTACTCTATGCAAACAGCTAAACTTCTACGAACCATCTGTGATGATATGGAAAAAAGAGTAAGGCTTTTTATCTGGGGAGGGAGTGAGGATGTGAAGAAGGTCCACCTTCTGTCATGGGAGGTGTTACAACTCCCTAAGCAGCAGGGAGGTATTGGGGTGCGATCAGCGCGACAAGTTAACTCCGCATTCTTAACAAAACTTGGCTGGAGGTTACTAACTGAACCAAACTCACTCTGGTCTAGTGTTCTCCGAGCCAAATATTGCAAGGGTCGCTGCGACATAGATATGTTCGAGCCAAAGTTAGGTTGTTCCAATGTTTGGAAAGGCATCACAGATAATGCAAGAATCCTTTGCGAAGGTATGAGAGTTGTTGCAGGGAATGGAGCTAGGACACTCTTTTGGGATCACAAGTGGGCAACTCCCAGACCACTATGCGATCTTGTCACACAACCAGTTCAACGGAACTTACTGGTGCGACGGTTCAGGAAATGTGGGACATTCCTCTTTGACATGGTAGCCCACTAAACTTTGCATCCTTTCTTGACAAGCATTAATGTACCTCTCTTCTTCTACTTGAAACGCACCATTTCCATGGAGACCAATATATTTAACCTTCATCCTCTTCGCCATGTTTTAATACAACGAAGAATTTCATATTGAAAACTAGAGTTTTTCAATTAATTACACAGATTTTTGTACAGAATGGCAAATTTTTTTTTTATTTTTTTTGACATACCAAAATGGCCAAAATTGCAGTACAATTTTGTTCGCAATAAATGAGTTGTTAAAATCAATTGCCCAATTAGCTACTCCCTCCGTTCCTAAATGTTGTATCTGTTTCCATTTTAAGCGTTCCCTTTTGTTGTATCCGTTTCTATTTTGGACATACATTTTATCCTAAAATACCCTTACATTTCTATCTAATTACCAAAATACCTAAAGATTCTACCCATATTCCCACCTAAATTTCCCAACCCCTATTATTTAATTCTTTTCCCTTCCCCATATACCCACTCTCTCACCTCCTTTATCACCCTATCATTATCACTACTCCCTCTTACCTTATTTCTTTATTATTTTCTCTCTTTTTTATTATAATCCCTTACCTACAATCATTTTTCTTACGCCCAATCATTACACTTATACCAATACAAATCAAGATTTCAATTTTCTTAAAAACACCCCACTTTTCCAAATGGATACAACATTTAGGAACGGAGGGAGTAGGTATCATTTAAATGAAGATCATGATCTACTTTTCTAACTTTGAAGGTACTGCGAAGTGCAAAGTTGACTTTTTTTTTAATTTTATGTTAAGAAATTAATTTTTACATTTAGCAACACCTTTACAACCAAAAATAAAAATCAAGGAAATTTGTAAATTAAGTGAAATCAATTAAATTCTGAAAATTATCAAAGAAAATTAAAATTAGAAAATAAATCCTTCCCAACCCCCAAAGCGGAAAGTCACCGGACCTCCGGCACATTCGATAGAGGAAAGAGAGCATGGAAGGAAGGAGAATCAGGTTCTCTTCATGCCATTGCCGGCACATCATTTTTCTAGCTTCCTAGTACCATTAGACTGAGATCATCAACGTTCCTCGACTTGTGCACCCTCTCCTCTATCTCTGTTAATCTAAAATGGGGTTCAGATTCTTCAGATTGAATCCCATTTCCAACCCATACCTCTCAAGAATTTCCTCAATTACCCACAAAAACTCAATCTTCACCCATCAAAACCCATCAAAAATTACATCTTTAACTACCCAATTGCAACAATTTAATGACCCCTCCTATGTCACAATAAACCCACCAAATTTCCAAACTTTCAAACGCTGGCATTTTGGTCACTCGCATCATCATCATCAGGGCCCACATCAAGATTCTAGCAAGAAGAGTGAGGACATCTTTAGGCTTGGACTTGCTGCTGATATTGGCTTAACTGCCGGAAAAGCTGTCACCGGTTATTTATCTGGTAGCACCGCCATCATCGCCGATGCCGCACATTCTCTCTCCGACGTGGTAATTCATCACTTTTTTACCCCTTTACCTCCGTTTTTCCTTGTAATTTTAGCTTGTTTCTGTAATTATTTTGAAGCTTATGTTGTTTCATTTGATGGGTTGTTTGGCAATTTGGCGCGGAGGGTTGTTTTTTCTGATTAAGAGTGTGCAATGTATATATTTTGTTGGCATATTGAGTTTTCAGTACGAAGTAGTATGCCTATGCATACTGTTTGTTGGACAGGCTAAGGAGTGAATGCTAATGTTTTTTATGATACTCTGAGACTCCAAGTTTTCGTATTTTTGATGGAATATGTGCTTAGTATGTATACTCAGCAAAAGTCTTTGTAACCGGAGTGAGTCAAGGAGCCGGGTGATGTTTATGCTTTTTTCGGAATACCTGTCTCGGGGTTTCCGGATTTATGGCTGTACTAGCGGTTGAATTTTGTTCTAGAACAATACATGAATTAGTTGTTGAATGTAAATATTTGATTTCAGGTCAAATGTCAAAATTTTATTCCAAAAAACTCATGGTATGTTAATGCAGGTCATTGTGATCTTCCTCTTCCTGTAAAATTGACTATTAGTTTGTACTATGTTGTAGTAAGTTTTGGAAAATACAGAGAATCATTCTTTGGGTAAAGGACATAGTTTTTTGAATGGAGGTAGTAGGACTTTTAATAAGCCATTCTCTAATTGATGACTTTGTGTGTTCTCATTATATGGAATTACTTATGCCTTTAGGTGTGAATTTTAAAGCAATCTTTAGTGTGCATATTTGTCAAACAAATCACCTAGATGCAGTTACATCCCCCCCGCACTTCCATATAAGAAGAAAAAGCGACTTCTGCATCCTAGGCCACTGGCCGAGATTCTGGGAGTCAATTTAAGGAATTGAATTACAATACCATAACTATCCTTCACCGTTTCAATTTTTCCCTAGTTGCCATAATGCCATCAGTGTAATCTTAATTAAAATTCACTGTTAAGGCTTAAAGGTATCTAAGTGTAGTATAGGAAAATTCAAAGTTTAAATACATAATTTATGAAGTGCCCTACTATTTTCAGATGAGCCAAAATATAAATGCGGCTATTGGTAGTGAACTCAAAATATAAATGCGGCTATTGGTAGTTAACTTAGTTACTCAGGCGATTAGATGTTGGTTTATATGTACTATTTTCTGAGTCAGCCTACGTTAAGTGCTAGGTTTTTGAAAGAAAGTTAGAACCACCCTTGGAGGATTCACAGATCATGTGGTTAATTTGAGTAAATAGGGTGTTCTTCCCTAAGAAGTCCCTCATATCCTTTTTCGTGTTTTTTCTGTCAAGAGAGGCAAGACATGAATTAGATAACAAAAATATTTTCCTCCAACAAAGAATTGTCCATAATTTGCTTCTTTAGCGTAGACAATCCCCGTCTTTTGGATATTTTATCGATTTATATAGATGATGGTGATATATTTCTGTGTGCTTACTTTGACTACCATTACTGTATTGTAGGTTCTCAGCAGTGTTGCTTTACTCTCATTTAAAGCTGCGAGAGTGCCTAGAGACAAAGAACATCCATATGGTTGGGTTATTTTCCTTTTGTTACACATATTGTTGTTTTAGGTCTAACTCTAACCTATATATTTGTTTATTGCATTTTATATGTACTTTTCCATTACGAATTTGTTTGTGGCATGAATGTTCTTTTGTTAATCTTTGTTGTAATATTATTGTAATTGTTATTTTTCATTTCCCTTGTACACTTTCAGTTTCCACTAGCCATTAGATAGCTGTCTGTATTTACCAATCATTGTCTCTTAATAGCTTTGTAAAATTATAGTCCCTGTCATTTTGTTTGTCATGGAGGTGTAATATTTAGTGTTCTTTACTTCTTTAGGATTTTCCTTTCTTATCTAAAATATTCAAATATAATTCCTAGATACTTTTTTTTAAAAGGTTCTATCTTCTACCTTCCAGTACTGGAAAATGAAATTTCACGGCATTTTCTAAACGTTCATATATCCAAGTTGTTTCATATAGAAAAATGGCCATGTGGTCTAGTTTACTAGACTTGAGATCAAGTGATTTGTATCTTTGGATTTTAGGCTTGCTTTTTAATTTACTTCCACTTCAAGATGAAAACAATAATTCTGTCGCAAAATTGTATATCGAGTAGTTCTTCAGATCTCATTTTTCTTTCTATGTATTTTGCAGGACATGGTAAATTTGAGACTCTAGGAGCACTAGGAATCTCCGGCATGCTCATTGTAACTGCAGGAGGTATTGCATGGCATGCTGCTGATATTTTGCTGGTATGGCCTACTTCTCTGTTTCCCACAAACTCAAATACTCCTATTAAGTGTGTCTACTTTGCATGAAAGTGCGTGCTCATTCCGTGGAATAATATAGTGGTCACCTGTCACAGTCTCTGATAACTCCATTATTGTAGCGTTGGTTATGGGTTATGGCATCTCTAGGAGGTTAGAAGTCCGGAGGGGATTAATCATTTTAGAGTGAACTTGAGGTTGATAATTCAAGTGTTGTAATGTTTGCAAAGGCTATATTAAGTACATTAAGGGGAGTTTGGTTTGCCAAAAGGAAAGGAGAAAGGAAAACAAAAGTCTTTGATGTCATAAGTTGTTTGTTTTAGAAGTATTGAAACCATTACTGCTATATTGTCGAGTTCCCTCTGCATCCACTACAACCTTGCGCTCCCCCTTTCCCGTCCTATTGCCCACCTTCCTCCCTCGCTCTCCTTCCTCTTCCCTTCGTCGGCGCCTTCCTTCCCCTTCCCTTCTCTGGCGCCTCCCTTCCCCTCAACTCAAGGTAATTTTTTCTCTCTCTGTCTTCTCTCTCTTAGATCTGGTGGTCTAGGGTTGGGTTGAGTTGTTTTTTTGGGGGTTGGGGTTGTTTAATGGTTGGGTTGGGGGGGTTTCGGAGTGGTTTCGGTTGTTTTTAAATGGGTTGGGTAGTTTTTTCGGGTGGTGGGGTTGGTGTTTCGGGTGGTTTGGGGTAGTTTTTCGAGTGGTTGGGTTGGGATTATCTTCCTCTAATGGTCCCTTGTGACTGGTGACCTGAACTACGGGTAATGTTTTTGTTATTTTCCTTTTATTACTCTACCAAAGTGAGGCCATGGTGAGTGGGGGCAGTGTGACTTTGGAGGGAGAAGGTCGGCGATGGAGGGAAGGGGAGAAGGGGTTTTTTAATAAATAAAATAACAATAAACAAATTAGAGTAGGACACATGGACAGTTAACCTGTTACAGCCGTGTTGGGACCATTAAAAGAGGATGGTTCCAAAACTTTGGATTTTGAAAAATAACTCAAAGGTGGGATTATGTTCTGCAAACTGCCCAATGGTGGGACTATTAGATCCATTTTTCCTAATAAATATTGCAATTAATGACTTTGAGATTTTGTGAAGTCACAACTTTGGCAACAATTTCTCTGTGAAAATTTTGATAAAATGTACTCCCTACCCCCTTTTTTGATTTTCTTGTTTGGATCTTGAGAGATTCCAGTGCAAATGAGATCTAATACTTTAATGCTAAATATATGTGAAAAATATAGTCATGTGGGTTCTTGTTAGATTCGGCTCAATATTTAGTTTCCAAAAGTTAGATTTTTTAATTTATTGTAATACGTAGAGATATTGGTAATAATCATAATATGATAGACATTGAAAACTGTGCAAAAAAAGCAAAAAGGACAAACAAAAAAACCCCGTAGGGATTAGGTAGTATTGAAGTCAGGTTTTAGTGACAATTTTCTAATTTGTCCTCTGGTTACATAATAGCCACCTATGAACATCATACTCTGATTTTGAAATTTGTGTCACATAACTGGTTAAAAATCTGAAGACAGATTAAAATAATTCTGCTTGGTATTTGTGTGTTTTCTTTAGGATCAATGAGGAATACTGGGAGTAGTTTATCGAGACAGCTTGTTAGTTGTAGTGTAAATATTTTACTGTGAGAGTGACTATGATGTATAAATGGTTGGGCTGCCAGCCCACTAAGGCAAATCCTCCATTTTTTTCAAAATCTACTTCAGTCAAATGTGAATCCTTCTAATTTAGTTGCTTCCCTTTTTCTTGATGCTTGTCAGTTGTAAAATTGTGTAATAGATAATCATGGTTAGAAACTTGAAAGAAATTTGTGGTTTACTAATAATCATGAGGTTGTATGTTCTTCGTATTATATAGTTATACTTATTTATGTTCTTTAAATAGATAAAATGCTACCCGATTCCTTACAAAAATATGTTTCTCTGCAGGCTTGGTTTACAGCAGCCCCTGAAGTTGCTAGTCATTCCTTGATGCATGAGCATGGTAATCATAGTGGGCAATCTGGGCATGACCATAAGATTGATATGCAGCACCCAATTCTAGCTTTAAATATGGTTATATTATCCATCGCTGTTAAAGAAGGGTATCTTTTTAATCCGAGGCTAGCTCCTCTACCTTAGTTGTTAACCTTTTGGATTCTGTTGTTTGGTTTCTCCTTTTCAAGGACTTTGTTGCTTGTTCAATCTGTCTGATAATCCTGTTTTTCATAATGGACCTCATATTCTTTCATTTTGATATTAATTTGATGCTTTAAATGATGTACTTCATCCATCACAAAAACAACTCAGTTTTGCTGATTTTTTAAGGCAGACACACGCCTGCACTCTGCTAGGAGCCCCTCTCTTACCTCCGTGATTTGCATGAAGCACACACAACTTGTATCACCTCCAAAATGTCAATTTAATGACACTTTGACTTTTTGTTACCTAGCAATGCCAATAAGACCCTCTAATTGATTTGACGATCTGGCTTCTTGTCTTATATCCCTTAACTAGAACATGTTTTGTACTTTATTTTCTATTCGAGAAATGGCTTTAGCTTGCTCTAAGGTAAATCTTGACTTGGTGGCCATTCTTAGGGGCTTTTCCCGATGTATTGATTCATATTATTGAGATCAATGATAATGGACCCAATTATGGTGCTTGATACAAGCTGAATGAAGTAATTATGTGCTTCGTAAGAGTAGTATTTGTGGGCAACCTTTGCTACTACCAGTATATTTTGACATTTGGTTCATGAAACTGACCCATCCTGAATTTATAATACTTTGAAAGATAATAGTAATAATAAAGGAAGCAATGTGTGTTGTATTGTGTTATGTTTCATAACTACCCGTATTTGCCTCTCAGATTGATACCTTATCAATGTGCCATTCCATTACAACCTTAACAGAAGATTTTGGACAGCTGTACTTAAAAAAATCATCTTCGTTTGGATTGGAAGGAGCGATATTATTCCAATTTATAACTGATTTGATAAAACTAATAATAATAATTTCCTACAAACATTATTTAGGTTTTTCGTTACTTGACTATATCTCTTGTGAGAAACTTCTGTGTCATGTTTCCTATCTGATCCCCTTCATTTTGTTTCTTTTGTTACTTCATGCTTAAATGCACTTAAAGTTTTGAAGACTGTGCTTTACATGTTTTATTATTATTATTGCAGTCTTTTTCGGATAACAAAGAGAGCTGGGGAAAAAGAAGGCAGTGGGCTCATGAAAGCAAATGCATGGCATCACAGGGCTGATGCTATTTCTTCTTTTGTTGCTCTTATTGGGGTAGGTAAGGACTGTCTTTTGTGAATTTGAATATCCTAAAGATTGAATTTGTTCCCCACAGCCTCAGTCAATTTGACAATTCTGAAATTCATTACCACTTCATTTGGATATCAAACTTCTGCAGAAATTGATTAATGCAAAACCATTAAGCTTAGTGTGGTGTATTGCAGGCCCGGCCCTAGGGGGTAGGCGAGGGGTGTGACCGCCTAGGGCCCAAGGCGGAAAGGGGCCCAAAATTATAGTATGTCCAGTAAATTAGTATTAGTAATAAACAACACATTAAATACACATGCTATTTCCTTGGCTCATTGGTAGAAAGTAGGTGTTAAAGTTTAAACACTTATCATAGCTCTAGGGTTCGACTCCCCTCTATGTCTTTATTATTTTCTTTTTTTAACTTTGTCAATATTTTTATTTTTGTGTTTGTTAGCTTGTTATGTAATTTTTTATTTAAATTTATTTTTTAGCTACTAATTTTCTCATTTATAATACTTTGTATATATAGTGTCTCAATTATTTAAACCCTTTATTTGTATTTGCTCTGTCCTTTAATCCTTTACAAGATAATTAAGTTTTACATTGAGTTTATGTACGTAGTATTTGACTTTTAGTACTCAGTTCTAATAGATGTAACTATTTGTGGGCGAAAAAAATGCTTATTTGTCTATAAGTTTTAAAATAAATAGCAAATTTTAATGATGACAAAATTAACTGATACTTTTATATGCTCGAAATGAATCTTTTTTTTTAAAAAAAATCTCTTTTTGCATATTAATTATCTTGTAATTAAGTAAGTATTTATTTTATTGAAATATTTCAAGAGATCGACTAGAGCAGGATTTTGAATTCTATGATCTGCAAAGGAGATATAATAATTTTTTTATTGATTTGAATTCAACAATATAATGGTTTTAACAAAAAAAATGATATTATTTCAGTTAAAGACGTATCATTTCGAAAGGGGCCCTAATACCTTATTTCGCCTAGGGCCCTCAAAATGTCAGGACGGGGGCTGGTGTATTGGGAAATTTTACACTGATAAATTTGTGTCATGTTTGCATATATGGGAAATTGATCTCGCATTAGCATTTGGAACTCATGCTAGGAGGCTTAGTGTAGTTTGTTATTAAGCAGGGTCTCTTTACCACTTCTCTTACTCTTATCCAGTATGCTTCTCGGAGCTGCACTCAGTAGGACATAGTTACTACTTACTAGGCATATTTGCTTCCTGTTCATTATTGCAAAATCAAACACAGATGTCACTCCCTATGTTATTGGACTCTTCATTTCACCTCAAGTACTTGTGTCGACATGGGTAGGAAACATCGATACTTCACTTTGGGTCAGAATCATGGAAAATTTACAAAATAATTGAGTCGGACTCTTGGACACGTACCCGTGTGAGACGCAAGTACTCGAGTCCAAAGGAACATTGGTCACTCCCGGTTAGCTGAAGCTGTTTACTCTTACGTAGGCAACCTACTCTATTTTGCTCTTATTCTTTGCTAGAAAGCCTCATTAGTTACATCTGCCATGGTATATTTGTTTCATAATCGTCATTCGTATCAAAGCTGGCACAAAAACAATCTCATGCCTTCTTATTCTTGGTTTGCGTTTCCCCATCCTTGTCTCGGCAAGACCTTGTCTAGTACAGGTCATTAGCTTTTGAAAGTTGGGATCTGTCTCAAGAGATAATGTTAGTGGAACTGTGGAAGTTTGTGGTCCAGATTTCACAGTTGAAAGAGGCTTGATAGCCTGATATCTCACCTGTTGTGGTGATTGATCTGCCATTCCATTGACCTAATTATATTTTACTCCCTCCGTTCTTTATCAATTGCAACATATGAATTTTCACACTGTTTACACACTAGCCTTTCACAATCTATTGTGTTTTTTACGTAAGGAAAAATAGTCTTGGGGTCTTGCTAGATTGTCTCAAATATATACATCCTTTCAAAACATCAAATCTTTATAATTTTTACTAAAAGGTAATTAAAGATACTAGTATGTTGCAACTGATAAAGAACAGAGGGAGTGGAAGATCAAAAGGTCTTGCGCGCACAAGGTGTACAATAAATTTATTGTACACCAAGATAACTTTTACCCATTTTTTTGTAACTTTAACCTAGTTTTGATTAACTTTTATAATAGTAAAAAAAAAGTTGATAGAAATGGTTAAATGATTAATTTTATACATTATTAGTAGTTTTGAAGAAATATGTTTTACTAAAATGAAAAAAAAATATCACTAATAAATAGATAACTTTTACATATATAAGCTTAACTTTTAAACATTTTGAGTTAACTTTTACTCCGGTGTACAATATTTATTGTACACCCTTTGTAAATAAGAATTTGTGGTGGAAGATATCATCAATTTTAAGTTGTGTTATGAATATGAAATCAAAATTGTGACCATACTGTGTTGGTTTGTTGTTTTGACTGACAGTAATTGTTGCTGACGAGTATCTTTTAATTTTGACCTCAGGAGGATCCATTGTAGGTGTAAAAATTCTTGATCCCCTTGCTGGACTTCTTGTGTCTGGCATGATTCTAAAAGCAGGTCTGGAAACTGGTTATCAGAGGTATCTTGTTTGTCAGCCAACCTATACCTTATAGATTGATGTCTTTATTATTGTTGTGAATTTTTCCTACTATATTTCGCATGTTATCTTATTATTTGCTCATCCTTATCATAAAAAATTGAATGGATGAAGGGGAAGGAATGATGGAAAAAATAGTATAATCATATTTCCCACTTTACTTGCTACCACCCTCTGTCAGGGCCGACATCTGCAGTGTTCTATCACTTCTATGAGAACCACCATCATTACATTTTAGGATGTTTCACAACAATAATCCCAACTATGGACAGTTTTCCCATAATAATCCTAACTATGAGTTATACCACAAAAATCCGAACCATGGGAGGTATCTTCTCAAAATGATCTGGCAACGTGTAAAAACTGGTATAGAAGGTAATGTACCCACGTGGAAAAATGTAATTGATTACTTTTTAACCTTTTTTTTTCATTGCCAGTTTCCCTCTCTCACATCTCCCACCCCATTGCAACTCCTCTCCGCCACAAGTCGATCCCCCATCTTTTTGCCCAGCAACCATCCCCCTCCTCGGAGAATAATTTCCTGCCATTTACTGCCTCGTCTTGCCTCACCACCGCATATGACCTCCTCTACCATTTCTTTGATCAAACTTAGCTTACGAGCGTTGTAGGAAGATACGCTCGTTGTGTCACTTTGCTAAAAACAGGTGAAGAAATGGTCATTTGAATACCCTGAAGAAAGATGAGTATTTGACACGTGAAAAATACTCGTATTACTTTCTTCCGTATAGGACTTTTATTAATGAAGATGTTAATTTGAAGTTTAAACTTCTAAATACTTGGTTTTTGTTCAAATCAAAAGGGGAGAACAAAATTCTGGCAGGGGTAGGAGTAGGACCGTAGGAAGGGGGTTGGGTTTGACAGGGTAGGTAATGGTGGTGGTGGTTTTGCAGTGGAGGCTGGAGGGAAGGAGTAGTTGCTGGACAAGTGGTCAACATAATACAATGAATTTAAGAACGGGACATTTTAGTTGGCAGCAAACTAGAACAAAAGCGAAAATGGAAAAAAGGAGTCAGCTAACTGGTTAACCAGGTAAACTAGTCACACCGGGTTTTATTTTGGGAATACAACTCACATAGTTCTGATTTCTGTGGGATAACACATACTTGGGATTATTGTGGGAAGACTATCCATAGTTGGGATTATTGTTTGAAATTTTCCTTACATTTTCTGCCAACTCTTTCCTGGAACTACACTGTCTAAAGTTCAAACTAGACTGCTATAACCACTTGCAGTTCCGCTAGAATTTCCAGAATCTACCTCCCGGTTTCTACACAAGCTAAGACTGACATACGTCACTACTCCTCCTCTTAAACAAGTGATTTACAGCAAGTTTGTCCCTGTTATGACCAGACGCACACTGCTGACTGTGTGATACTTGATGCTGTTATCATCTTATCATCATAAACTGTTTGTCTGATAAAATGTACCTTGAGCATTTTGTAGCCATTATATAACTGCCTTTTTATAAATTCTCAACAATGTACATGTTTGAGGGAGGCTACATTCAACTCAGGATGGTCAGGCGGTATGCTTTGTCGTCCAGTCCTTTACATCAATTAATTGGTTTGTCTAAGCTTTGAATTCATACAATTTCCTCTTGGACTGGTCCTTGTCGATATGAATGTTTTTTATTGTTGGAGTTGGAAATGAAGTTGGTGGCTAGGTGCATATGTGTTGTAGAGTCATGTTAGTATGGATTATAACATCTGCCAATCTTTGCTATAAGATCCGAGTTCATCTATAAATTTTCTAATGTTAATAGACATATTGCTTCTTTTAGTCATGTTAGTATGTGCATATGTGGGATATAATGGACTAAATCAAAATGGCTCTTAAAACCTATTCGCTTCTTTTCAATGAAGTAGAAGATGGACGTCCCGTTGTCGTCCCGTTATCTCTTTTGGGTCAATTGGAAACAACCTCTATGCAATTGCAAGGGCAAGGTTGTGTACACCCAACCCCCCTTACCCCGCTTCTTGCGGGAGCCTTTTTGAGGCAATGGGGTAATGATAATGATAATGATAATGATAATGAATAGACATATTGCTTCTGGGAAAATTATTGATCATCTATAATGGAAGTATACTATTGTGAAGACTGAGTCTACGACTCTACGGTGTATAATCGAGTTGAAAAACATGCTGGGGAACCAAGGACAGTACATTGGCTAACCGGATTTACCCTTTTTTGTTCAAATATTTAGTGTTTTGGAGCTGGTGGATGCTGCGATTCCACAACAGCAATTGGACCCTCATCGAAAAACAATTCTACAGGTTGAAGGAGTGAAGGTAAATTCACATTTTCTTCTTTCTTTTTTCTAATTCAAATATTATTTCCTTTGCAAACTGAATGAATGGATAGTCGGTGCAAAAATTGTTAGCTTACTCCTGTAAGAGGCATTCCGTGCAGTTCTCATAGTTCCCTACGAATCCTTCAACGTCATTGATTTTGTAAGAATACAACCACGTGTTCAATTAGATATGAGATAGAGTATTCATTTTGTTCACCATGTCCATTTCCGATGGAGCCAAAAATTCATTTGTTCTTTTGGTTGTGGGATGTAATGGACTAAATCAAAATGGCTCTTAATACCTCTTCGCTTCTTTTCTATGAAGTAGAAGATGGTCGTCCCGTTGTCGTCCCGTTATCGCTTTTGTGTCAATTGGAAACAACCTCTCTGTAATTGCAGGGGTAAGGTTGCGTACGTCCGACCTCCCCTTACCCCGCTTCTTGCGGAAGCCTCTTTGAGGCAATGGGGAAATGATAATGAATGAATGAATGTTGTGGTGGACGTGTATAAATAGTTTCTGAAGCTTTTATCAGAATACCTGCAATGACATTGCCATAATGACCACTACTCATGGAAGTGGAATTTTGACATTTTGCAGGTGTTACTTTTAGAATAAATAAAGGTCATAAAGGCTGTCATGCATTTTACCTTTTGAGAATTCTCCATTAATTTTAGGTTTTAAAGTTAAAATTTTCTGATGTCTGAACATTTGTATAATCTATAATGTTATTGAAAAAGTTGCTTATATGTGAAATACGATACTATTTATAGGTGCAATGACATGATTTTATTTTGACATCACTAAATGATCTGTCACGTGAAAGCAAGTAGAAATACTTTCACCCTAGCACTAGCAGCTGCTGAGAAGTATACTTTTGGGTCCATGTTCTGTAGCATTCTACTTGCAAAATTGTCACCTTTAGTTTTCTCTTGCTAGCCTTTTAAGTTCTTGCAACAGTTGTAGTACTTGAAAACTTGTAGATTTAAATGTCGGTCACCATCCAATTTTCAAATCGACTACTTACTCAGTCACTAGGAAACCCTAGATGAGTGCATGTGTTTTACATTGTTTTGGATTTGAGGTATAATTATAATCCTTCTACTTGTACTCAATGCTTGTGTTTGCACTACTGTTTGCTAAATGGTACCCTTGGTTATGTGTATACTCTGTTTAGGGATGTCACCGGCTAAGGGGGAGAAGGGCTGGCTCGTTTTTGCACCTGGATGTACACATAGAGGTACAGTACCTTCTCAATGTTCTCTAATTTGGATGTGTGCGTCATGATCTTGATGGAATTTGCGTCAATCAGTTATTGATAATGTTTAGTTTACTGAATTTCCATCTTTAGCTGAATTTTTTCTATGAATGAAGGAATTTTTATGAAACACTACCTTTTAGTTTACCACTTTTGTGAATCGCTACCTTTTAAGCTTTTTAAAAACAAATAACTACTTTATTTAACAAAAAGTTTGAGTACTACTGCCTTCTAACGGTAAAAACAATTTTCTCCTTTTGTGGGCCTTATTACACTCTAATGGCTATTTCTCACAAAAATCAAAAAAATTACATACAAATGAAGGCAATTTGATGAATATTTAGAGAAATTGAGGGAAGATGAAGAGGGTATACGTAGGTAAAGAAGTAAACAAGGGCTAAAAGATCATTTCGAGCGGTAAAAGTGGAAGTAAAAGGGAAAGAATAGTTTACTTGGGTTTTAGGTATTAAATTTTTGAGGTTGTATATGTGGAGTGAATCTGTCTTACCTGTTTTGGGATATTGAAAATTTTATAAGTTGGATATGGATATGGATATGGATATGGTAGAATATGTCGTTTTAGTTCTGTATATCCTGCCGGTGCTGTGGTTGGAGATGAATGATCAGATATCTCTTCAGAAGTTGTTGCCTAGTTGGATCTTGATATTGAAACGTATTTGTTGTCTTGGCCTCTCATTGAACATGAAACTTATGGGATTTTACAGTTTTTGTCATATTGATATTTAGTGTAATTTTCCCTCCTTTTAGTTTTTCCTTTTTCAGATTCTTACTGTTTTTTGTGCAACTCATTGGTTTTCTTTATTCCTTTGTTATACCTAATTGAAGACCTCTTTGTTGCAAGTCTCTTTGTACCTGCTAATTTTCTTTTGTTATCTTAAAAACAATGCAGACATGAAAGAGTTTGATTGAACATTGTGTATTTAAAGTAATGTGGACCTTGCAGGTTGATCCTTTCACCAGTGTCAGTGCTGCTCACCATATTGGTGAAAATGTCAGGCACCGAATTCACGAGTCTCATCCTGAAGTGGTTGAAGTCTTCATACACATAGGTAGATTCTTCAACAACTGTACTTTTAATCAATCCCTACGTCAACATAACGTGGAATATCTTTGCTGTTACAATGTGAAGCATTGACATCTGGTTTTGTTTTAGATGAAATTACTGAACATAGAAATTAAAATATGTTTTTTCTATTCATAGATTGGGTTGTAGAGAAAAGCATAATGAACCTGATGATAAACTTCTAATTTCAAAGATTGCGTATTTGAGCTGGCATTAGTGCTTGTTTTCACTGTGAGTCTTTTTGTGTTCCGAGTTAGTGTTTGTTTAATTTGGATATTCCGTTAAAAAAGTTTATATCCAACTAGAAATTGTATGCGAAAGATCTTATAAAGACAATCTTTAGAGTTAGGCTATCATTTGAAAGAACCTTGTGATTTCGAAAATCCTTTTAAATAGTCTAAAGAAATAGAGATATTTGTTATATACTTCGGTTGCAGGCCCAGGAACGAGGGAAGAGCGAATGGAGGGTGATGAGCTCATATGGTCTTCTTTTGGCTTGGTCAAGAGAATTTCTTCTTAGATTTTTCTAATTTTACTTCTGTTATATTGTGTTGCAGAGATAGATACTTCAAACAATGACATTTGAACCTGTTTTTGCTTCTGAAATCTCTGATATTGCAGAGATAGAATAGTTGCATCAGTTTTATTGTCGGTTATACTTCCTTGTGTGTTTATTTTAATATATTAGTATTGGAACTACTACTGCAGATCCTTCTATTTCTCAAATTTCACCAGAACTTGATGTGAAGGATGACTTGAATGACTCAGAAGAAAATTATGACATCTCCTTAAAGGACGAAGAGTTTGACAATATCATATCTGATATATTCTCATCACACTTCCCAAAGGTGAATGTTTTTCTTCTGTACCACTCCTAGTTATTTTCCCACTTCTCTCTCTATCCATGCACTATATCTATACTCTCATTTCTAGCAATGTTGATTAAATAATCCCCTGTATTATACATAGTATTTGCATTTGTCTAAGTTTTCATGTCTTGAATTCTGATACTCAAATAGTTTTTTTGAAAATTAATGGTAGCTTGTCGCTGTTGCCCTTGTAACTTGATCAAGAGTCTGTTTTATGGGAAAGTGTTGGGTGGTTGAACAAATACTACGCCGGAACTTTTTGCTGGTTTTCTAAAACACGGCATTCAGGCTTACTGACCCAAAGGTTCAATAAGCATAAAACAGTTTGTAAATCCACAATGTACAAATGTCAAAGAGTAGTTCTCTACAGTCCCCCTCTCCCCTATTGAATCGATCTCTACAGACCTGAAGCATTTTGTCTTAGTTGCCATTACTAATTCATAGGGCTTGATGTATTTTCCAGAAAGTGAAGCTAGAGCATATAACACCTCACTTGTTGCAAAACAAGATTATGCTGGATGTCGAGGTCTCCATGCCACCTGACATCATGATCAGGTAAATCATTCTTGCTATATTAAAAGAAAATACATATTCTTATGCCAATTTTTGTTACAGAGATGCAATGATGATGGCAGAAGAAGTGGAAAAGGAAATTCTCAAAACAGTATCAGATGTCATTCAAGTTCATGTTCAGTTGCGGCTGTCATCGGCTAACCATACAATTCCCTCGTAAACTGTCCTTGAGACTTGACTCTAACACCAAACTTGCAACAGATGTAGATAGCTTTATATAAACATCAAATGTTTGTTCCGTAGTAAATTGTCGTGGAGAACATGATAGACAAGAAATCTAATTGCAGGAAAATAACACTGACGATGCCATCTTAAGATGGGTAAGGTGGGCATGGGATATAAGGTTGATGTGTAGAGAAAGAATGGAAGTCAAATATAGTGATTTTTGTTCTTCAGATGCATTGTTTTGGATGTATAAATTCTCAAATTTTGGATGTGTGACTGTGGAAGAAGTCTATGTCAAAAGTAGCTTGTGTCTAAAATAGACACAAGTGACTATACTCATAAATTTGTATTTGTACTGACTAGTGTGTACTAAATACTCATTAATTTGATATTGGTACTGATTAGTGATTGTACGTTTTTTTTGGGTCCTTTCTACCAAGTTAAGTCTCAATGACTGTACGTCGGGTACTAATTAACATTGCTCAAATGTTTCACTTTGTTAAGAATTGTTATGCTCAAAGCAAGTGGGTAAATAGATTTGTCTTGTAGTTAAATTATACTTCCTCCGTTCCGCAATAGAGGCATCGTTTCTCTTTTGGACACTATTCATTAACTAACTTTGACAATTATTCTTTCACATTATGTAAAAACAAACATGGTCAAGTGATATCTTGTTAAATTCGTATCGATGTGAGGATTCTAAATATCAATTTTTTTGTAATTTTTACTTACACGCAATTAGAGATGTTAATATTCAAAGAAGCATGTTGAGATACGTGAAAAAAGAAATGATGCATCTATTGCGAAACAGAGGAATTATAATAGTGTGTCAAGAAAGCATTGTGGGAGATCACATACCAAATAAGATATGGGACAATTAAATACGGAGTATGATTCATTTATGTATACGAGGCAATTTTTAAGGGACAGAAGAGTAATGTCAATCGAATCTTGTCCGTTGTACGAATTTATTTTTGGCTTTATCTACTTCCTCCGTCCCTAAAAGGTTGTCCCATATGAAAAATTCACTTTATTAAAAACAAATGAGTAGGTAGTTTTGTCTTAGTCAGATTAAATTAGGGGTGTCGATGAACTGATACGTCCGTGAACAACTCGGGTGAACAAGTTCAGTCAAAGTTCGTTCATTGTATATAAAAGAGACCAAACAAAATTTTCGAGCTTGTTTATTAAATGATACTCACTCCGTCCCTTAATACTCGACCTGTTTTGACTTTTTGCACTATTCACATAATTCATTTTGACCCTACTTTATCAATTGGTAAAAGGTACACCCGGTTGTACGTAGCTCTACATGCAACCGGGTAGTTTTGGTTTTTAACCCCTCAAAAAGTACAATTTTATAGTTTAAAGCACATTTTTACAGGTTAAAATACATTTTTATAGCTTAAAAGCAGATACATTTCAAAAGAACACATTGTTAATACAAAAGAACATATGAGCGCGAAAAATTTGAGAGGATATGTAAACTGATGTTGGTTGCTCACCTTTTAAGTTTAGGTTTTTTCCTAATTGGAAGAAGATATTCAATATCATAATATTTGAAAACATATGTGCATTAAAATTGTAAAAATGTGCTTTTAAACTGAAAATGTGCTTTTAAACTGAAAAATGTGCTTTTTTGAGGGATTAAAAAATACAAAACGATCCGGTTGCACGTATAGCTACGTACAACCGGGTGTACCTAACAATTTGTGCTATTTTATTTATAATATATGAAAACAAATGTTACTTCCTCCGTATTTATTTAAGAGATACACTTTGTTGGGCACGGGTATTAAGAATAAGAATTGAATAACATAAAGTAATAAAACAAGTGGGGTTGGATAGATATTTTAATGAGTAAAACAAGTGGGGACCATATCATTTTAGGGGGTGGGAGGTGAGGGTGAAGAAGATAGATTATTTAATTAGATGGTGGGGTTGATAAGTTACTAAAAATATCAAGTGTATCTCTTAAATAAATACGGCCGAAAAAGGCAAGTTTATCCCTTAAATAAATACGGAGGGAGTAGTATTTAATCTTAATATTTTTATAAGTTTTTATAATATATAGTTAAGAAAATGGTGATCAAAGTTATGCATTGACAAGCGTGTCCGGTCAAAACAGGTCGAGTATTAAAGGACAACTTAGGGTTCAGCTCTAGAGTACTTATTAAAAGATTTAAGGGTAAAAAAGGACTAGTACACAAAATTCTTTGTTACACTAGTTGTAATTGATCTTTTCGAAAAATTCAAAAGACCAAGTGTGACAATGAATCTTATACACTCATCCTTTATTAACCATTAATAATCTTTTAAAACAAAAAGATTTAATTTAAATATCAAATCAACTAAAAACTGAGATTTGGTATTATTGTCCACGATTTCTGATAGGCATAATTACCAAGTTTACCATTTCTATGTGCGTTTAATACAATCCAAACACAAATTGCCGGAGGTAAATTTCTTTCATGGCGTCACTAATCATCTGTTTCCCAAATAATTGTTCGAATGCACAGGCAGTGGAGCGATTTTAGTTTTAAACTTTTAACCTCCTAACAAGGTGCTTATAAATACAGATTAATTAGTTCAAATAAGTTATGGTCCTGTAAGTTCAAGAGAGCACTTTTGAAGATGATATATACTTCGTAACAAACAAACATTGCAAGTAAAAATGAACAGCAGATGGTACTTAATTAGTTAATTTGAAAAAATTAAAAAGATTAAGTGCAAGAAAAATAAAACTCAGTCCCTTAGATGTTCAATGAATTGCGATCATTTCCGCTAATCATTACAGGTCTGTGTCTGTAATTAACTCATCACCGTTTTATTTTCTTATCAATCCCAAAACAAAATAAACTGTGGAGTAAATTTAAAATTTAGCTGCTTTCGATTATCTTCATCACAATGTTAAAATGCAAAGAAGAAAATAAAAGAAAACAACACAAATTATTATAGCTTCAAGGGAACGAGTCAATAGGAATATATATTCTCCGTATCAACCAACAAATGAAGCTCTTTTCCATACAATTGTTCAAATAAAATGAGAGATTTTTCATATTGCCAACCTCAACAATGCAATATTTGCAGATTGTTAGTTTTCAACCACAACAGAAAACAACCATAAAGATGATATAGCAAATTTAGTGTAAAGAAACAGAAAATGTAGTGACTTGTTCGAGGCCATAATCGACACAACCAGATTTCGAAAGGCACGGAGAATCACCCAATATTTTTATTGCCAACCTTCAATGCAAGATTGCATTATTCTAAAATTAATGACCTTGCTCTGCAAATTGGCTAATCTTTAGAAAAAATAAGGAAAAAGGAGCTACTGGATCAGATAATTGTAGTCTGTAATTTTAGTCGACATATTTTACATTCCGACGCTAATTTCATCACTTCAACAGCTCCATTTTCATAATCATATCATCAAAAATCAATGAAAATGCTTAAATTTCATAAATCCGAATCTAATCAAAAATCAGAAATCACATGTAATTTCATATTTAAAAAGTTTAAAAATACAGAGAAATTTGAGAGAAAAAGCTCAGAAGGATCCATTGGTAATTATTAATCAAAGAAACAATGAAGTTTCTCAGAAAATAGGTAGTTTTGAATCATCACTGCAATTTCTCTAAAAAAAAATCAAATTAAAATAACAGAAAATGCAGTAAAATGAAGGAGAAAGACGAAGCAGATAACTATGAAATTGATTGTTGTGAAATGGGGTTTATATATGATTACAGCGGCTGTAATTAGGGTTAGGGTTAGGGTTAGGGTTTCACGCAGAAACGTTCTCTCTTTCAGGTCTGGGCTGCGTTTTGGGCTTTCTTATCTGGATTTTATTTTCGGTGTTTTTAAATTTGGGTTCCGTAGGCCGTAGCCACATTGGATAACAAACAAACTTTCAACACAATCCCGATCATTGGATATTTAACATTACTGTATGATATTTGGGTCTTGTTCTCTTCGACTTATACTACCTTATTTTTAGGTTCTATAAATTCAGATAATTTCCAATAAAGTTATACTTCGTATAAATTTCAATAAGGTCTTACAAGTTCAAATAAGGTTCTATAAGTTAAATAAGGTCCTATAAGTTCAGATAATTTCCTATAGGTTTAGATAAGATAAGTTCAGATAAATTCAGGCCTTATAAGTTGAAGAGAACACAACCTTAATGTGAAATCATGCATAGGGAGGGCTGTCAAAAACTGACCTCATCTAACCGATTTTTGACAAAAACCGAAGTGACTTGGAAAAAAATCATACATTCAATCCGCATAAGCATAATGGCCCTGTACAACTACATTATCCGATTATACCCGAACTGATTATACCCGACCCGTAACCAACCGATGAGCCGATTTGACACCCGATTCATCATAGCTAATAATGTGAAAACTAGATACGTGGTTTGACAATTAGTAAACGATAAAATGATATTTTACAAGAATTTATATGCCCAATTCGCACGTATAGTAAATGATCAAACAATCTTTTACAAGAATTTAAATGCTCTTTTACTATAATTTTGCTTTGAGAATGTCTAATACTCCGAATGAAGTATATGTCTAGTTATACCTTGCAGATTGCGTTATTTATGGATAATGTTTTTGTCATTTGGAGCTCTTTGATTAAGCAAAATGATAGCTTCCAGGTATAATCGGGAGTATAACAATTTGAACTCTCTAATTGCAACTGTTTCCAGTGTAAACAATTTCTAAGAAGGTATTATATATTTATATGTCTAAATTGAGGAAATCCACGAGTTTGGGCCAAGGTCCTTGATTAGCGTTTGTATCTAATTTCTCAATATAATAAATATGTGTAATAAAGTCAAGTGAGTTCTAAACAGTAAACATGGAGAATAGTTGATATTTAATTATGGATATTTTGATATTTACCACCTTTTAAGTTTCATGTTTTTGTATTTACCACCTTATAAAATGTTATTTTATATTTACCACCTTAATCTTATGAAATATTTTAAATTCACCACCTCTTAGCGGTTTTGATCAAATTTTCGGGCCATGTGAACCTTGTTTAACTAACTTCTTCAATTGAAAACCTACTAAAAGATGAGGAAAGTTAAAGAAGTTGGTTAAGTGGAGTTCACATGGATGAAAAATCTGATGAAATTCGTTAAAAGGTGGTGAATACGAAACTTTTCATAAAATTAAGGTGGTAAATATGAAATAACATTTTATAAGGTGGTAAATACAAAAACATGAAACTTAAAAGGTGGTAAATATGAAAAATTCCTTTAATTATTTATAGTAGCATTAATGATAGTACTTGGGCTACTTCGCTGTTGGGCTTGCTGAGCTAGTTGTACTTCAAGACCTTGGACTTAATTTAATAGAATTCCATATTTGTCCTTTGGGATGTTGGCTTCCTTAGGTCCAAAAGGGAAAATAGGCCTAAAGTGAAGAACTATTTTGGGCTCCGACAACAACGTTTCTTTTTCTTATTCCCGTTTAAAAAAATCTACTCCCTCCGTCCCATAATTATAGTCTCGTTTGACCAAAAATACGAGTTTAAGAAAAAAAGAATATAGTACATGAAAAAATGGAATAAAGTGCAAATGATGATTGAGTTGTATAGAAAAGTGGAATAAAGTACACGTTTAATAGAATAGGAAAGTGGAATATAGTACATGGGTGGGGTTTTCAATACATTTTTAATTAATATAGTACATGAGAAAGTGAGGACCTTAGTCGCCAAAATTAGAAACAGAACTATAATTTTGAGACGCCCGATTTAGAAAACAGGACTATAATTTTGGGACGGAGGGAGTATTTTGTTACAACCTTTTTATTTTTGGCAACTTTATCCATTTGGCTTTATCAAACTACCATCCTCGTAGAACTCTCCAATAATGTATATGGCCACATAAAAGTCTCTAAGTACTAGAATATGTCACGTCATCTCCTTAGCAAATAATATGTTTCACATATAGCATGCATAAAAGATTTCTTCAAATAAGATTCGAACTTGGGACCTATGACACGAAAAATTGGTATCTTACCATCTAGCCATCCATTAGATATGATTTTTATTGCACATAAATACATATAACTTGGAATATCAAGTGTATAATATACACTAACTTTTTACATAATGCACACGACAATATATGATGTTCAACGTAATAACCCGGACATCGCCCGGGCCAAACAGGGTAGTTATATTTGAAAACTAGGTTAGGTCCCATGCAACGCACGTTTATTACTAAAATATTTTATTATTTCAATAGTATCTAAATAAAAGAATTGTGATATTAGGAAAACGTGAAAGTAAAAAGAATATATGCAAAAGTATGAATTCATAGTGTATAAAATAAATATCTAAATAAGCTAAATATGCATATTAGTACAATACGGAGTACAAAGTTAAGGATTATATAGTTGTATACTTACCACTTATTATTATTTTAACTAACATCTGTACTCACCGTGTATTATTATTAGACTAACATTAGAAATCAATTCTTCAATATTATATAAATTAATTAAAAAGTTATAACAATACATAAATAAAATCAAATTGTAAAGGAGAAAATAATATTGATTCATCTTTCCTCCAATAATATATCATGTATTACGTAGTTACATTTATGATTATGAGAAATAATTCCCCTGACTTTCATTGATTGTGTATTGTCAGTATATATATACAAACTATTTGTTGTACAATAGCGCGATATGAGGCTATTAATTAGGAATCTAATTAATACATAATATTTACAAAATAACTGCATATTCTATCAAAGGTAATTCAATTATATTTTTATTTCAATTTTTATCTTAGTTTTCTAAATAAAAATGCAAAGTAAAATCTTTAAAAAAAGTTAAAAAATATATATTTTGGTGGGAATAAATCGCACCAGGAAATGATACGTGTCACTCCTGGTGTCTCTTTTAGTATATAGTAATAGATGAGAGATAAATGTATTTTACTACCTAACCACTTGCACTGCAAAAAGTAAGTTAAGCGGTGACAATTACAACTGAAACCAAACAAAGAAGTATTTTGTTTGAATTATCTAAAATGATCTAAACTTATCAGAATTTATTTGCAACCTCCTCCAAACTCTTGAACAATAAATACTCCCAAAAAAAAAACATTCTCAATCATTACCTCTTACACACCATTCAATTTTATTAATTACCGTGTAAATGTCCAAAGTGGACACATATTTAAAAACGGAGGGAGTACTATGTTGTCAACTTGGATATATTTTTTTCCGCACAAATCAAATAAATCTACAAAAATAATTGAGCTACTCGTTACTAGGAAAAAGACATCTTTCCCTAAAAAAAAAAAAAAGGAAAAAGACATCCAATCAAGTTAAAGTACATGTGTGACAAAGACCAACATTTTGGTTGGCTCAATTTGGCATTAGCGACTTTCCATACTAAATTAAGCATGAATACTTGAGCTACTTACACATTATTGTGGTCCCAAATTGAACTCCAATGACATAGCTAGAGTTTCGAGGAAAGCCTTAAACTAATCTCAAATGTATTAGCCCTTCTAATCGCACCTTATACATAGATCTTATACTTTTTTAGCATAACCATTTGAAAACAATACAATATTTTAAGTCTCTAAGCATATATTCCAGAATTGACACGGAGTACTACGTATTATTATGAGGCCTATTCGATAATAACTTTTAATTGATTGATTGAATTAGAATTTTGAAGTTTAATATATTATTGTTGATTGAATTAGAATTTTGAAGTTTAATAACTTTTAATTTCTAAATTGTTAATTTCAATTACTATTGTTTGATAAAGTAGTTGCGAGTACCGGTTAGTGGAGATTAAGAAATAGTGTTACTTATTGATTTTACTACTCCAATCGTTTGTTTTGCTTAATTCCCATATCTAGCAACTAAACTAATGAATGATCTTCGTTCTCAAATGATCTTCTACCTTCGTTCTCAAATGATCTTCGCGTTTACTAATTGTACGGTAATTAATTAATTTTGATGAGCATGTGATGATGGGGGTAATGAGTGAGAAATGAGTGGTTATAAGTTGTCCAACATTATAAGTAGGTAAAAATTAATATTAAAGTATTGTGAGTGGGTAACTTATATTTCGTATATTGTGGACTCCCATCATAAAATAATGCAAATTGTGTTAGGCCGAATGAGAGTGTAAATATAAAATTTATTTGCCAAAAATGAAATAAAATAGAGTGTACATATCTTCCAGAACCGGACTAAAAACGAAAAACGTAAAAAACTTTGGGAAACTAAATTACAGTTATATACGGAGAACTTGGGGTAATTAACTCGTCTTTCTTTGCATTGGTACCCGGCCACACAAGGCCACACATGCACAAAGTGACAATTCCAAATCCAGAAATGAAGTGGAAATTGCCAAGTAGTGATGAGAAATTGAGAATGGCACAATATTACAAAGAAATCACTTCTTTAGTCACAAAGACAAATGAAGGTAATTATGAAGAAATAAGCAGAAAAAGAAAAATGTTACTGTACTAAGTGCAGTGTAATAAGTTTAACCAAGTCGTTGAGTTGTGCTGATTTTTAAATAATCAAGTTTAGGTGGAGATGTCGCGTAGAAAGTTGGTCGTTGAGACAATTCGTAGATTGTACAGTTTGTACTATTACTAGTTTACTACTATAAGTGTAAAACTTCCACTATTAGTAACTTTCTTCATTAAGAAGGGACAACAAAAATTTAAATACACCTACCTTATAGGCTGCATTACAAAATCAGATCGTGCAATGAGTGAAATTTAGGATCAACGGCTTGTATTACGACAAATAATTCATGTACCTTTTATGTCTTAAAAAAAATGCAAAATATACATCGATTAATAAAAAAAATGTAAGATCTAACATGAGCTTTTTCTTAAGTACTTACTTATATACTTGTGAAATAATTGAATGTCATAATTTGTGCTTCATTTGTACCGGAATAGTGGAATCTACTACGTCGTCTAAACTGTGGCACAGCCACACAAAGACAAGCACCCCGATTGTCTCAGTAAAAAAAATTATACCTTGTATTTACAAAAAAAATTGTGTGCCCCCGATCTACGGTATTTTACTGTACATCCAACCCAACACGTAAAAAGTGAAAAATAAAACTCACTCAAGGTAAAAAGTGACCCAGACCAAAGATAAAAGTGAACCTGGCCAAAGATATAAGTGACTTTATTCAAGGACTAAAGTTATCTTATACTCAAGGATAAATGTGACTTTAATCAATGAAAAATGTGAACCTAACAATAAACAACGAAGTGACTTGGATTAAGAGTGATATGCTTGTTACAAGTTATAACTATGACCAATACAACACCAACAATCAAAATATAATAATACACAAGTGTAATATAGGTAGTAGGTTATGCGGGGATTGAAACCACACCATGTACAATATTATACGTTGCTATGACATTTGAGCTAATAGCCTTGGAAATAAGGTAACTTATAACTAGAATAAAGAAAAATAATAACATCAATAAGGGTAACTAAAAGAACATAACTGTTAGGAAATTATGCAACATTCCTAATGAATCAGATTAGATCGCAGATTAGCTGGTTGGAAGGCTAAGTACTTTTCCTTAGCTGGGCGTATCACTTTGGCAAAATCCACACTCAACTCTCTAGCGTTCTACTCTATGCAATCTGCAAAGATCCCTCGATCGATATGTGACAACATTGACAAACGTACCAGAAGATTCATATGGGGTGGAAACGAGGAGAAAAGAGGCACACACTTAATCTCATGGGAGACATTACAAAAGCCTCGTGAACATGGGGGCATTGGCATACACTCAGCAAGACAAGCTAACTCAGCATTTCTCACCAAACTTGGGTGGAGAATATTGACAGAGCCTAACTCATTGTGGTCAAGGGTGCTACGTTCTAAGTATTGCGAAGGGTGATGTGATGTGGACATGTTTACTCCGAAGGCAGGTATGTCGAATGTTTGGAGTGGTATAACCTCCAATGCCAAACTACTTTGTGAAGGTGCAAGAATGGCTGTAAGTGATGGTACAAGAACAATTTTCTGGGATCATAAGTGGGCAACACCCACTCCATTAAGTGAGATGGCCACACAGCCAATTCCAATTGATATTAGCGGAGCTACGGTTGCTGAAATGTGGGAACCAGAATTTGGGTGGAAGTGGGAGTTATTTGCTCAATACCTCAACCAGGAAGTACTCAAGGAGATTCAGTCATTTGAACTCAAGACAGACACTGCAGTAGGGGACCTAATGTATTGGTAGGGTGACAACAAAGGTAAATTCTCTATAATGTCTGCTCTGAGTATTATGTGCCATGAAACGGATATAATAGATGACGAGTGTTGGGACGCAGTGTGGAAAGCTCCAATTCAGCAAAGAGTACGAGCATTTCTGTGGATTGTTTTCCATGATCGTATACTTGGCAATGCCAATAGATATAGAAGACAAATGACTAACAATCCTAGATGTTACATTTGTGGAGAGGAAGAAGAAACAACACTGCGTATATTGCGAGATTGTCCCGCTGCAAAGGTGATATGGAACAAGCTTGTTGGACCCGCAGAGGACACTAGTTTTTACCAAGATCAGTTGAAACAATGGGTGACTAGAAACTGTACAGGAGGTGGAGCTGAGAATGAAAAGATATGGGTAACGTACTTTGGAACAACCATTTGGTGGATTTGGAGGTGGAGGAATGGATATGTCTTTGATAATCATTTTGCAATGCCGGTGGATATTGGTGCATTCCTATAAGTGAGATTCAACGAGGCAATCAGAAGCCTAAAAGAAGCTGAAGCAGAAATGGGTACTACTAGGATCACGAAGGTTCAGAAGTATGTTAGATGGAAATCACCCCTTATTGATTGGTATGCAGTGTTGAACTGTGATGGAGCAGCAAAGGGGTCTCCTGGTGCAGCAGGAGGTGGAGGGGTGATTAGAGATCACCAAGGAACCTTTGTGACTGCTTATTACTCTAGTTTTGGTCACTGCTCTGCTTACATGGCAGAGATTATTTCTTTGGCTAGAGGATTAGAGATTGCAAAGAACTTGGAGATAAAGAAACTGGAGGTGCACATGGACAACCTTGCGTGTGTCCAATTCTTCAACTCGACAGAAACAGGCAGAGGACTATGCACACATGAGCTTAATCATTGCAGATCAATGCTAAATAGTGAAGAGTGGGAAGTGAAAGTGTCACATATCTATCGTGAAGGGAGTAGAGCGGCGGATTGGCTTGCAAATCTTGGCGCTTCACAAGCTAGCAGGCTCTCAATAGTTAATGATATCCCATTAGAACTTAGTCATATTTTAGAGGAGGATATTAGGGGCGTGGTTATGGCACGTTTAGCATCTGCTTAGTTGGGGTTTGTTTTTCGTTTTTGTTCTGCTTTAAATTATGCATATTTGTTTCCTTTATTTTGGAGCCTTTCTCCTCTCAGGAATCAAAAAAAAAAAAAAAGATTAGTAGAAATAACAATAATATTTAAAATAACACACACAAATAAATTGATATCCGACAAGTGTTATAATCTCTAAATACGCTGCAAAAATTTTACTGAAAAGATAAATAATACACAAGTGTTCACAACACTTATTTTAACTCACAACCCATACACACCCCAATTACACCCAAGAACTTTTCCCTAAAAAATATCTTAAAGATTTTCTCTCTCTGCTTTTGTGTTTTCTTTTGTTTTGGGATGATTATTACAAACAATAACCTACATTTATATTGTTTTTAGTTTGCTAAAGATAGGTTGTATGTTAAAATTAGCAAACTATTTATTTCCTATCAAATTTAAGACAATGCATGCATGCATTCTAAAAAATTTCTAAGGATTGCATTGCTTCCTATTCTTTTTTTTTATTATTTTTTTATTTTACCTAAAATAATAGTGGTTGTTAATTAATAATTATCCAACAAGAACAGGTGCGGTAACTTTCCTCTTTTGGGCCGCCACACAATAAAGTATCGTAGACCGGCCTTTCTGAAAAGTTTGTGTTGCATGTACTGAAGTATTAGAAAAGTAAATTAATAATAATTATTTTATTAACATGTCGATACCCCGATTTAAAAATGTCGACACTCCGATTAAAAAATCATGACTCCGCCACTGATCCACTGCGTATAAGTATCATGAACAACAACTTAAAGAAACGAGAGGAGTATACATCACTTGTTAGTTGCATGTTCTAAGCGTAGATATTTCTGGTTATGAAGTACGTGTTTAAAACGTCCATCGGTCCATGTATAGATTTGTACAGAAAGTTCCCTTAAGAAGGCGAGAACATGACATTGAACAACATTTTTACTTCTCTCTAAAAATTTCTCTCTCACTTCTCTCTAAAACCAAAACCCTAGAAACCCCGATAACAACTCCTGCTCACCGGCGACCTGATCTTGTCACCTTCCTTGAGTCGCCTGTGAGCCGCAATTTTAGTGAATAGGTTAGTTTGGTAGTTGGTGAAGGTAGCAGCAAGAAGATCGCCCTCGAATTGAAGCTAGGGTTTTGAATTTTGGGTTGTTGAAGCAAGGGAGGTCGTCGGCTGTTACTTGTGTTGTTCATCGGTGAAGAAGTGAAAGAGGAGCCAAGCTATGCTATAGCTTCTACCTCCTTTTAGATCGAAGCACTTCTGGCTGATTTGTGTTTGATTTTCGTCGGATTTTTCCAAGTTTTGGTGGGGAAAAGTTTGTTGGTACAGATCATTTCAACCTTGGGCTTTAATTCCAGATATTCCTACTCGCCGTCGTCGTTCTTTCGCTGGTAAAGGTAAATTAAGGGTTAGGGTTTCAAATTGGAATTGAAATTCCTTGTGTGTTTTTGGGTTGTGATCTGAGATTTAGGGGTTTTAGTGTTTAATTTCGAAACTAGCCTTGTCGCCGCCGTCTTGTAGTGTCGGAAAACGCCGATCTTGACGGTAAAGGTAAAGATTAGGTTTCAGATTCCATTGCTAGCCGTGTCGCCGCCGTCTTGTGGTGTCGGATAACGCCGACCTTGATGGTAAAGGTAAAAGATTAGGTTAGGGTTTCTGATTTCGGTCTTAATAACTCTTAGATTCTGGCCTTTGTGTTTTTGGGTCTGCCTTCTATCATTTTCCTCGGTTTTTTTTTTGTTTGTTTGTTTTTCTTGTTAATTAGTTTAGAATGTTTAGTGTTGCTAGTTTCTTGAGGGTAGTATGTTGGTTTCTCTTTTTTATTGTTGAAAGGTTTTTGTATGAGGTTGTTGTGTTTGGTTTTAGCCTGTGGTTTCCATGTTCATTTGATTGGGCTTTGTTGTTGGAATGTGCCCATTTGTTTTGCATATCATGGAGGGTTGAGGATGCAGGAAAGGTGGTAGTAGGTAAAATGATCATGGAGGTGTTATCAAATGGAGTTTTTTTCATTGCAAGTCTTAGTGTTCTTGGGCCTGTTAGAGTGTTTTCAGGTTGGTTGATGAGGGAGGGTAATTTGGGTGGAACTCCACCTAAGGTTTGGTGTTGTTGGGTCCTGGTTGTGTGTTGGTGTATGAGATTTAGAGTTATTAAATCTCATTTTAGGTTAGCATTGAGATTAGTTTTCATTGCTTTCAAAAACCCTTATTTTAGCGCTGCTCCCCAAATGTTTTTGGGGGTTCATAGTATGCTTTTCAAGTCACTTTTAGTGACTCGTTTCTCTTGTGAACGAATCACAAGCAAATTTCAACCAGGACTGCTTGTTTACGTTGTTCTTTGTCTTCCCTTTTCATCTCCCAAATGTCATAGGTTCTTAAAGGCACCTCTAGTGGTCTTTCATCCCTGTTTTAGCTTGCCCTTTGTGAAAGGAATCATTGTCATTGATGGGTTAAAAAAAGTATCAAAAAGCATAAGTGGTTTATGCTTTGGCATGCTTACATTTCAAAGGTATTGTAAGCGAGGTTATCACGACGACAATCATGAGCCGGCAGAAGAAGAGAATGCTACCTCTACAAGATTTAACGGTTTTTATTTTGTTTGGTTTGTAATCTATGTAAAGGTCTTTCATGGCCTTAGTTTAGTTTTTGTTTGTACTTTTAGTTTGTAATCTTTTTAATTTTATGCAAATTAAGCTTATGTCAAAAAAAAAAAAAAAAAAAGAAGGCGAGAACACTCTAGTTTAGGTTCGTTGAGGCCTATTAATAGACATTTCCACTCATTTGTACATTCAATTACTAACTACATTTACAAACCTTCTAACATTATTGTATACTCTCTCCGAGGATTAAATTTAAAGAATATTCTTTTGAATTAAACATGAAAATAGAATCAATTAACAATTTTCATTAATTATCACTATTTGTTACCTTTCTCAAGTCACAACCCATGGTAACGAAATTATTACCCTCCTCAATCCCCAATTTATTACAAAGTATATCAAACAACTATCGATGATAATAATTAACACTAAGTTTATATCAAATATATGAAGTTTATAAAAACTTTCAATCAATGAATCGCTAATTCCGGCCTAAAAAAAACCAATTTCATGTTAGTATTACAAGATAGTCACATAAACCACAAACACAAGGATGCTTTTAAATATATTCTTGTAATCCTAGGGCCCAATATTCTTGAGAGTTGGTTTCGGTTATGGCGCAATTTTATGTTGTGAACTAGCGTTTGTAAATCGAACCTTACAATTTTCTCACATTACTCTGAATATACCAAATTTGATTATTTTGTGACCATATTTTTATTAACACCATTCTTTTTTGCGAAATGATTATATTGGAATCATAATAAAGTGCTACCATCATTTTGAAATGCAATATATTATAGAAGAGATGTAGAAGCGCTTGTGTGATGGCTCAAGTGTATTGTACGCACAAATATTTGGACAAAAAGAGAAGTCAACTTTCGAAAATGTTGACTTTTTAGCCGGAAAGTTGGTCAAAGGTGTTGTTTTAGTTAAAAATTAAGCTACTGTTTCAACCAAAAATACTCGATAAGCTAGCTCACATTGTGGAAGCTATATATGAGCGTCCGTGCCCCTTTTACCGTTGATCAAAACTAGATATTTTTGTTGTTGATTTTACAAATTAGGACAATACGGAGTAATAAATAACACGTGATAATGATTTTCTAAAAATGATTTTTGTAATATATTTTAGTCAAATTATTATACTCTGTATTAATAATGGAAAATATATTGAATTGATATTTTGGTCAAATTAGCATAATATCGGATATTTTGGTCGAATTATTAAATGAGTACATTGAGAAGTACGTTATTAATAATGCAGTAACTTTAGGAGAGAAATATTTTAGTTAAATATTTAATAAATAAATGGTCAAACATTATTTTTAGATTATCGGTTCGTACACGGGACCTACTCTAGTATACTCAATCTAAGTCAAAGCGATATTTTAATTTGCTTAAATCTACATTTCATTACCAACGTAAGTAAAAATTATACTTAAAAAACTACATTTCATTACCAATATAAGTAAATTGTACTTAAATCTACATTTCATTACCAATATAATTAGTAATTCTAAGTACAATTAGATTGGTAATGTAATGGGGCACATGTTTCCAGCCTATGGGGAGAGAATGTTTTGAAAAAAGAAACACTAAGATATATTTCATGTACTTGAACAGACACAATTATGTATAATCAAACTCCCCTTAAAAAAATCTGAAGCCTTAATCATTATTTAATTACATACTGTATGAGCTTACTTTATTTAGCTGAAAAGAAAAGAATCAGAAATATCATTTTACTAAAAACGTACTCCAGCATAGATAATAGCACAGTATATATTAATTTAAAAAGGTCGTGCGCGCACAAGGTGTACAATAAATTTATTGTACACCAAGATAACTTTTACCAATATTTTCGTAACTTTAACCTAGTTTTGATTAACTTTTATATTAGTAAAAAAAAGTTGATAGAAATGATTAAATGATTAATTTTATACATTATTAGTGGTTTTGAAGAAATATGTTTTTACTGAAATGAAAAAAATTATCACTAAAAATAGATAATTTTTACATATATAAGCTTAACTTTTAACATTTTGAGTTAACTTTTACTCTGGTGTACAATATTTATTGTACACCCTTTGTAAATAAGAATTTGTGTATTAATTTAGTAATTTATTTGACCAAGTCATGACCTAATTGGCTTATTGTCAAAGATGGAAACTTTACCTCAAAAGGTTATTCGTTTACACTTTAGATCCCTCACCAAAAAATGCATGATAGAAAAAAGTAAATTAGAAAACATTTAAATGAAGTTTACACAAAACCATATAGATGCAAACTCTAATTAATTAATTAATTAATTAATTAATTAATTAAATAATATAAGTGGACATCCGAATCAACCCGTTTAATCTCTGAAGTTTGTGGTGAAACCATGAAATCAAAGATATGAGATCGAATCTGGTGTTTTAAGGTGAAACCATAAAATTGAAAATCTTAGATTGAATCTCGCCTACTTCTCTACTTATTGCTTACCCTCCCAATAGAATTTTTTTTTATTGAATCCAAAATATAACAATCTACTTTCATAGGCGAAATTATTTGATGAATTCTTAAATTCAGTATTGGAGTATAATCTTATAGCCCTAACAAAGGCAATTAAATTAGTATACTCCGTATTTTTGAAAATGTTTAAATTAATTAACCAACACAAGAGTTAGAAATCAAGATCTAGTACCAGATTTGGCCATTACAAATTAAGTAGATTATAAAAAGGTCCTACTTTTGTTTTTATTTTGATCTCATAAATTAAAACAACCATGAACAAGCTAAAATAAAATAAAATAAAAAAAAACAAAAACAAAAACAAAATATGCATTACCAAGAGCTAGTAACTCATATAAGTTGTTGTTGATCAACCATGGAAAATTTCCTTGTCTTTGTTTTGATTAGCAATTCTTTCACCCTCGAATTGACGGTAGCGATAAAGGTACCTCTTCAAAGGATCAGCATACTCATCAAACCCTAGAGAAGACAAAGCCCAACAAATATCATCACCATTCACAGTTTTACGCTTCTCCTTGTGACATTTATCAGAAGCTTCACCGGTAACAAAGCTAATAAACTCGGAAACACATTCTTGCATAGTTTCCTTAGCTTCTTTTGAGATTTTAGCATTAGGAGGTAATATATTCTTCATGATTCTTCCAACGTTAGCTATAGGGAGCAATCGATCTTGCTCCTTGATAGTCCCCGAGGCTTGATCTTCGTGCTCGTTATACGGTTGATCTTCGTTCTCGGCCGAGTTCTTGGTGTTACTCTCATGGTAGATGTAGTTTCCATGGTGGTGTTGTTGAGAAGAGGATGAAGTTGCTGTAAGGTTGTAGTTTGGAAGTAGTACTTTATTTGTGTAAGGACTTATGTTATCAACCATTGTTTTTTGTACGTGTTTTGTATAAAAAGAGAGAAATTAATTTTGAGAGATATGATCCTCTTAGAGAGAGACACGTTGCTATGAGTTCAAATTGCTCATTGTGTTGTGTTATATACTTATATATATAAGCACTTGTTCACATTGTGTATATATTAATGATTTTAATGTGTTTGAGATGAATGAGACCTACTACTTGTTATTTCTTAATGTTATTTCATGTCTATAGCTAAACCTTTACCCAAAGTTTGTGCACATAATCAATGATATATTTTTATGCTTTAGTTTCTACGGAGTAATATTTTTCAAAATTTTATCAATTTAATTTTCATGCTTAACTATATATTTTTTCTATGATTTTCTGTTTATTATCTATTGTTTTAATATATTTTTAAAATATTTTTTACCATATTCGATCTATAGGGGTTTGAATGTTTGATTTTACCCTCTTTATCAATTTAATGTTTGATTTTCTGTTTATTATCTACAAAAGGTCTTGCATGCATAAGGTGTACAATAAATTTATTGTGCACCAATCTAACTTTTACCCAGTTTTCTTTAACTTTTACTCAGTTTTCTCTAACTTTTATATTATTAAAAAAAAAGTTAATAGATAAACATTTTAAAGTGTTAAATAATTAATTTATACATTATTAATGATTTTGAAAAAATATGTTTTATTAAAATGATTTTTTTTTTTTTTACTAAAAACTATATAACTTTTATCTATATAAGGGTAACTTTTAAGCATTTTACGTCAACTTTAACTTCGGTGTACAATATTTATCGTACACCCCATGTAAATAAGAATTTGTGTATTATCTATTGTACATGTTTATAAACTTATAAAATTTCACTACCTGTAAACTAAGTTTGTAAGTTGTTTTATTCAAGTGAGACATTTAAATTATTTGTGGCTTTTCCTTCTCTCATCTTCCACGACTTCCAAATATACATTCTTAATTTCTCAATTACACTTCTAATTCTCGAAAACAAAAAGCGAGGTTGGGGAAATTATCTTATTTAATTTATAGTTTTATTAAAGTCACTTAAAGAGAAACATTTAGTGTGAATTTTACTTTATTGTTCTTCATATAGGATTTTAAATTGAAATTCATAATTTATTATCAAATACAGAGTAAGTTATTTACAAAATTAGGTAAAATTATAATTGCACAATTACATTTGACATGTACTCACTTATTATAGAAATTACAAAAAGCATGGTTTCTTAGGTCGAAAATAGCCAATCAAATAACTCTCTCGCCGCTTTCTCTCCCTCTCTCATTTTCTAGGTTTTTTCTGCCTTCGTAGGCCGGAAATTGTCTAATTTCTTCGGAAATTAAACTATTTTCGACCCTTTGTCTTCAATTAATTATTGTCTCTTAAATTCAATAAGATGGGCGGAGTTCTTCGTACTTGTTCGGTAGTCTCCTTATGGTGGAGTTAGTTTTGGTTTGTCGTTCACTCGTAGTGTATTTATGTAGAATTGGACCGTTGGTAAAGTTTTATGCAGGATGCAACAAATACCAATTTTTCGAGTACATTCAGATGAATCAAATGGAAATCATCCTCGCCGCTACAAAAAATCGTTAGACCCTCTCTCCGAAAAAGGCTGCATGTTCAAGCATTATATACGAGAGACGTTCTACAGTGCAAGATCTATTCAACGACCATAGTTTTGATGAAGGAAACCTTTATTTGATTCGATTTGTCATGTATTGTTAGATCTATATTTCTCTTGTAGATATCGTATGACTCTTCATTAATGAATTAATTTTCCTTTCATAAAAAGAAAATAAAGGTAAAAAATAGCGAAAATTATTCTCTTCAATTATATTTTGATTTTTTGCTGTTAATTAATTTCAATAACACTACATATTTTCAAGGTAAGTGCCCATGTGTACACGTGGTGGGTTTGCCTCTAGTTAAATTTTGTAAGTTTAGTTTAGTACAAGTTGTTTCTTTGGTAAATGGGATTTTTTTTTTTTTTTTTTTTAAAAAAAAGGAGGTAATTATTCGACTACAATCAGATGGAAATCAATTCAGATGGAAATCAATTCACCACGGCCACAAGCGATATAAAGGAACACTAAACCAATAGACAATAATGTTGACACAAGTGAGTCTCAACATTGTTTGTATTGAAATTATTATAAGTACGTAGTAATAAACTTTGAATTATAATGGAAAATTCCCGAGTTGATTATTATACATAGTATTAAACCTTCAATAGTTCGATTATAATGGAAAATTCTCTGAGTTGTATAGTAGTTACATTATCCTTAAATGTTGTACGATTTGTAATAATTTGAAAGTGGATATATGTTAACCTGAATTAATTAGTTAAAGTCGTAGTGGTGATGCTTAAGACCTGATTATGTGGTGCCTATATTTACACCAAAATCAACCACTTGAAGGAGACTTAATAATAATGTAATTGATGTTTCATGGGCAAATGGATTTTATGACATCACATATGACATATCAATATACACTTAGCTTGTTATTACTCCGTATTTCATAGTCCACAAAACTTTCTTCGTCAGCTCCCCCTTAAATCAGGAACTAGTGATGATCGATTCAAAAGGCTTCTTTGCCGTTTGTATTATATATTTATATTTGTTGTAAATCAATTATCCAAAACTTTAGAAGAGAAACAAAACAGATCGAATAACTTATTAATTCATTATTTTCCATTATCCAATATGTGGTTCAAAGCCATTCCCATTACATACATTCCATCACTATAATTAATTACACTCTTTCAAAACGCATTTGATTTGAAAAATATTAACACAAAGAACATTTTTGTGAGCATATATAAATATATAATACTTGGTATTTATTTCTAAAACTTTTTTATTTTATTTTTGTTAGAGAGAGCCACAAAGGTTAAGGAGGCAAATGATGTAGACGAGATTCGATCCAAATCTTGGGTATCACCCCCTCAAGACTTACCAACTAAGCTAATTGAAATCCACATGCAGATAAATGAAAAAGTTGTATGAGGGGGTCGCGTATCTCGGAGAATAGTCTTAGCCAAGTGTCTAGACTCTAGACTAGAGTGGTTGAATTGAAGGTCGTCCTTTCATGTTCTTGATTTCCATGGTTTCAAATTATAGAATCGATCTTACGATTCTACGATTCAAACATGCACTTACAATCCGATTTACGATTCTACACGATTTTACACTTTTTTTTTATTGAGTAGCAAAAATCTCGTAATTTTGAATCATGCTGATAAAGTTATTAATAGATAAATGTGGTTAATTGTTGCTTATTTAGCTGGTACGGAGTATGCAACTACGAATTTCAATTTTTAAGTTTTTCACCTATAAAATAAGCACTCTCATTGAAATTTAAGAAAAAAAATTTGATTAGACTTGTTCGTAGAATCTTACAATTTTTCGATTCGATTCTAAGAGTCTCTTCCGATTCATAGTAGAATTCTCATGTGTACTATGAATCGAGCCCACGACCTTAGGTGATATGATAAGAATTACTTTATTCACAATTTTCCACTCACAGGTAAGAAGAAATACTATTTGCTGCCCTCGCACAGGGCCCCATCCAGAGGCCCATTTTTTTTAAATCAATACCGAATATAAATTTTAATCAATTTTTTTTATATATAAAAAAAATAGCAAGTTCACCAAAATTAAGGAAAAAAGAACATGGCCTAAGTGTAATTTTTAAGGCGAGGATAACTTTGGTAAATATAAGAGTATCATTTTACTTTATGGCCAATAAGCTGTGCGGTATAATATTATAATAAATCGGATTACACAAATTTTGTTTTCACTAGACTTCAAGGGCACTTGTTGAAAAATCCCAAAATTAAACTAATCTGTATGATTTGGTGAACACAAATTCTTATTCAAAGCCGATGTACAATAAATATTATACATCGAAGTAAAGTTAACTTAAAAGCTAATTACCAATATAATGTAAAAATTATCTATTTTTAGTGATAAAATTTTCATTTTAACAAAGCTATTCCTTCACAAATAATCCTAATAATGTACTTCCTCCATGATGTGATGAAAATATGAATCGAGACAAATCTAACAAGATCCCACATGATTTATAAGAAAAAAATGATAAAAGAGGGGTGTGTGAATAGTGTAAAATTGCAAATTATGCAATAATAAGAAAATAGAGGAGGTATAAAGGTAACAATATAACCATCTAAAATGTTTATTTATTAAATTTCTTTCACAATATAAAAATAATTAAAACATATTAAAAATTACTAAAATTAAGTAAAAAAATATATTAATGCATAGTATTAATAAATTTATTATACACCAAATACAGGCAAATAGGCAATACCTGTTGTTCTATAAATCACAAGGGAACTCAAACGACCAATAGTTCGTAGTGACTAGTGAGCAGTGGAAGCATTAACGCAGCCATTTCAACCTATATACTTACGGTACGTCTCAAACACCTTTTTCCTCCAAAGATTTGGAATTGGATTTGATTTTGATTTTGATTTTGGAAAAATATTACTCCGTACTTCGTATTTATAATAGTTTTTAAGTTTAAAATAAATTAATTAATTAAAATGTCACAACACTAAAATGAGAGAGTACCTATGGGGGACAAAATGGCAGGCAATCCCCTAATGTGTGATGTAGGTACCCATTAGTCCATTACTTACAAGTATGTGCTGTAATTAAGAATGAGGTTTTTAATTAAGAAAATACTACATACTTCATTAAAGCTATAATTTTAAAGGGGATTAAGTGAGACTAATTATTAATTATATAGATTATGGTCCCCCTATATAACATTGGTCTTCGTTAGTCTCTAATGCTGTCAATAATTTTGGACAAGTATTTTATAATTATATATGGTTTTAATTTTGATTCTGTGGACTGCGTTACAGCCACGTAATCCTACATATACGTGCGCCCACAACCTAAATAAATTGACCCGTAAAGATTTGATTAAGCGTAATAGTTTTTTTTTTTTTCTTTTGTGAATGAGCTATGAAGACTATAAATTACTCCGGATAAATAAGGAAGGGAGAATTTGAACTTGTATCCAGTCTTAACCATTAAATCAAGACATCATTATTAAACCATCATTCGTATACAAAATATTAGTCTTAATTACTAGGTCAATACATCATTGATAAACCCCTACTTAATGTTGAATTGCATAATTAATTTTTTCATAGCTACTAATTTTGAGTGTTTTAGTTTGGGCTGGGCCTTGCTCACTATCGTGTTTTGTTTTTGTTTTCATTCAGAACACTTAAATAAAAAAATAAAAAAATGGAAATGATATAAATTATGGCCCGTTTGATATAATTGTCGATTTTTTGGTTTATGTATTTATGATTTTGTAAGCCGTATGATTTAAATTAAACCATAAACTAAAAAACAATCAAATCAAAAGCAATAATGATCTTAAAACTAACAAAAGAAAAACAAAAAAACTATTTTTTATAGGAAAAATTGATAAAGGTAGTCTCAACTATGAGCGTTCATCTTTAAAATGGCTCAACTATGGATTATTACTGGTAAGTCCCAACTTTATGGGGTCTTAACTTTCATTGGGTGTTGTGACTTACAACCTGCTGAACAAGTTTTTTTTTTTTTTTTTACTTTTTTAATCTTTCCAACCCAAGTGGCACATTATAATTGGTAAACTTTGAAATTTAATTTATTTTTAAAAAGATCATTAATCTTCCTCATCCCCTCATTGGTATTACTGTAAAAATAAGGTAACCCACCACAACTCCTTAACTCCTCAAGTCCCCAACCCCAAACACCATGCCACCGACCGACCCCAACCACCTAATGTGGCTGCTACTATCTACTTTCTGGCTGCCTCTCTCTTTTCACACGTCTCCGATTCGGCATCCAAATCTATCACCGACACTAGACAAGTAGACGGGTAGATCAGGTCACCAGAATTTCACCCATGTTCTTCCATTTTCCGGGAACATCCTTCAAATTTCGTTTTCCCATTTTCCGGCAACATCTATTCTCTTCGAATTGCCTTCTTTTTAGGTTCAAAACTAAAGTTCAGAGTTCTTGGTAGGCATTTTGATGATGAATGACGACGCGTGGTAGGGTGGGCTAAGGAGGGTGGTTAGTTTCCTATTTTTTCACAGGGAGATCGATGTGCCATTGTTGTTAGAGATGACAAATAAGTAGCGTGTTGGTATTAATGATGAAGAATGTGGGTACTTTTTCTATGTGGAAGAGGTTACCATGGTTGATTGGGCGGCTAAGAAGGGTGGCCTTGATGTGTTTTCGTCCGCGGAGAACTGGTAGCGTAAGGTGAGGGTGGGTTGTGGTGGTTTAGTGGATGGGGTGAGGGTGAGCAACACCTATGGTCTGGTGTATAGAGAGGAGAGAGTTTCTAATGGGTGATGTGGGTTATTGGAGATGGTGATCAATAGTAAGGGGGCGGCGGTGGGAGGAGTGTGGTGGTCGATTGAGGTCACCATCGATATTTCCGATGGGTATGCAAAGAAAAAGGATTATTCCTTTTTTTTTTAAATCAAAGAATTAAAGAATTAAAGAAGGCATTTTTAAAAAATAAAAAAATTTAAACAACCAACTAAAACATTACAAGTGGTATTTTAGTAGTATAACCATACACGTCATTAGTTTTACCCATTTTAGCCGGTCATTTTTAGGACGGGACCGTGCGAAGTTAACACCCCATGTAGTTGGGACCTGCCAATAATAATCCATAGTTTAGCCCTTTTAAAGATGAACGCTCATAGTTGAGACTGCCTTTGTCAATTTTTCCTTTTTTATATTAAAAGGTGAAAACAAAAACCAATACTGAATGAGGCCTATTTCTACTTTTGTTGTAAATTTTTAAAATCAACACAGTTATCATGGACTTAGACTAATTTTTAATTCATGATTTTCCCTTAAAAAACATAATTTTCAAATTCACAAAATCAAAAGTCATATATATTGTTAAAAAAAGCCAAAATAATGAAAATATTACGTTACTCATCATAAGCCAAAAGTAAGGGTCCAAGATTCCAAGTAATTGCATTTATCTATGAGCGTGGTCCTAATTTTGACCCTTGTTTGTTGGTTAGCAAAATAGGAAGGTCTTTCATAAAAAAAATAAAAAATAAAAGAAAAATGAGGAAGGTCATTCTATAATTAGAATATAGGGGTATTTGTGATAGTTCAGTAGGAACACTTGACAAGAGGGGGGGTTGAATTGTTTCTTGGGAACTTGGGTAAGTTTCTTGCGGAATTTAAACAATAAAGAAACTGTGATCAATGAGCGAAGAAAGATATGAAACCCAGGAACCTTATTGACCCTAATCAAGAAGAACCTCACAACTCTTTTGTATTGATGTAATACCTCTATTACAAATACGCTATTTAATTCGAGTTCCTCTCGAACACGAGTTCCCCACAACAATCCCCGTCGATTACTGTGCTCCTCTTTCTCACTCTGACTTAACTCTAAGTCACTCTTTCTCTCTCTAACTTAATTAACTCGATCTAAGTCACTCAAGGATCACTCAACCCTTAAACCCAAAATACAATTTGATAGAAAAACTCTAGTACATAATAAAGCTTATAGCAATAAGGAACTCAAGGAACACTCATTTTGTAAACTGATTCTCTTTAAACGTTTAAGCTCTTTAAGATATATTTTGCAAAGATCAGTGGTGTGTTTTAAAAAGCAAAAACACTTCTCCTTTTATAGAGGAGTTTTACCTAAGGTTGGATACCCATGTTTCCCTCAAATACCCATTAACTGTTACTGCTCAGTAACATGGGCATAGTTGGAAAGAAACAGAGGAGACCAAATCAAAACACTACTTGCACGTTTAAATGAAAATACTGGGGAGAGTTTTAAGGATCACGGAAAATATTTTGCTTGGGAAAAAAGGAGAATGTAAATCAGAATCCTATGTTTATATTTATTAATTAAATTCATTTTATTTATTAACAAAGATTTTCTTGTTTAAAACTTTTCTATATTTATAGTTAATATTTTCATTTAAAACGTACCAAAATACTTATGTTCCTTTCGTTCCAAACTACGTATAAACAACATTAAATACTTACATAAATCCTAAACATAATCTCATATGTTATAGTCTTCATGCTTGCACCTTTAAGAAGTTTCACTCGAAGTCTTCACAGTTTGTTCCTTCTCTGGAACATCGAGGATCCACATAATATATGAGGATCTCGCCTTAGAGCATGATCAGCCCCAAGTCTTAAGACATGAGGTGTGCTGACATGGCATATGATTCATCAGTCTTAAGATCACACATATAGAAATTGTAGCATTGAAGTAGACAAGTCTTATCAAAGTCTTAAAGTGAGTCGATCTTGAAAAATTAAGACTCAACTTAAGACTAGGTATGTGAGTTAAATTAAATAATAAAATGATATTTTACATAAATTTACAAGTCTTAAATGATTTAATGGGTGAAGAGCTAAATTTGATTGAATCTTAAGGAGTCTTAACAATAATTTAATTATTTAATATTAATGAAATGTTGACATGACAAATGAAGAAAATCTTAAGACAAGACCCCCGGCCTTGATCTTGCTCTTAGGAACTCGCCTAAGGATCTCGCCTTTGTAAACTTGCTAGATGATTAATTCTTCAACGTAGTGTCTGACATGAATCAAATACTTGCATATATTCCACGTTGCTTAGTTTATCCAACTCAGGATCTCCCTAACTTAGCATTATCCCTCTAAGGATCTCGGAACCTAATTTGCAACATAACTTAATCAATAGTCAGGAGTTTGCTTTGTCATCATCAAAACTTTAGGGTCAACAATTTGTTTTTCAATTGACACACTAACATTGATATAGTACTAGCAAGATGTATATCATTATGACCGATGATTTTCTAGTATCCTTTTAACAACAAGTCAATAACTTTAGGTCCCGTTCAGTATTTTTTGTTGTTTCCAATTTTCTGTTTTTTGCAAAATTGAAAATCAAAATATAAAAACCACAAAAAGTAGTTTTTAGTTTTTTGTTGTCAGTTTTCAAAATCAACACGATTACTATAACTATTTTTAGTTCATGATTCAATCTAAATCATATGACTTTTAAAACCATAAAATCAAAAACTGAAAACTGACAGTAATACCGAACGAGAATTGAAGGTTGTGTCTAACAAAATGATTCAAGATTATTGAGTTTTACGAAGAAAACCTCCTAGACCCAATGAAAATTGAAAACCTCTCATAACTCCTTATCATAGTCCATAGGGCTACAATTTAGTCACAAACCTATTACTAATATGGATCTCACTTGAATTCCTCTAAAACTCAAGTTCTTGTTAACTTTCTTTTCTCTCTATATGCTATGTAGTAAACACTATACTTCCAATGGCTTATACTCTCTAAACATTTACGCTTACCTCAATTCTACACATTTCAGTAAGAAGTTACTCAAGTTCCTACCCCATCTTAATATATATATTAGACTTTACTCAAAGCTTTCTCAAGATCACAAGCAGAGCTCAATTCCCTCAAACCTTTAACTAATTAATTAAAGAAGCAACAAATCAAAATTATACATTTTATACCTAAGCTTCTGAAGCACACAAGCTAGGTATCATCTTCATGCATTCTCCAAACCAAGCTAGATAGTTATTAAACTCGTGTTATGCACGTTCATGATAGTTGTAAGCTAGATAGTTATCAAACTCGTGTTATGCACATTTATTATAGATGTGTGAATTATTTTAGGTCCATTAGGGTTACTTTTGGAATGATGATTTTTAACCCATACCCTCACTCGTTCTTATGGAGTCCAATTGTTAAATTCGTCCGATTTTACCTATTTAGTAGACCTGGTTATTGGACAGGGTAGTCCAATGGATATAGGGTTAGGGTTAAGTTAATAAGGCTTTTATTGGGCAGGGCTCTTATTGGACATGGCCTTTATTGGAAAGGGTCATTATAGGGTCAAACTTATACTACAATTATTTTGAAAATTAAAATAGTAATGATACAAAAAATTACGTGTATAGCTTCGTATTTACTTGTACTTGCACATGGCTCTTTTGTTTTTCATTTTTCATTGCTCGTTTATTGACCCGCCCACTAATGACCCGCTATTGACCCGCGACCCGCTTTTGACCCGCCCATTATCGACCCGCTAAAAATGACCCTTTCAATACCCGACCCTCTTTTGACCCGCACCGATCCTAACCCGCCCCACCCGATAACCAGGTCTACTATTCAGTCCGTAATATTATAATCCAATATGACACTTCTTACAGGTAAATTTTTTTTTTACATAATTTCTTTAAACGGATAGGATCTCTACCCATACTTTTGAGACATAATTAAAATTGAGAATAATCGTTTAATTTGTTAATGCTTTGTGAGTAATTTGTTAATGTTTTGTGAGTAATATGGAATTGTGGTCCATGCATGATACGTTGAAAAAGAAGATAGATGTTATGAGAGACATACCTAAGGTGTAATTTCTTTTGGATACTATATTAATATAATACTTCTACTAAGCTAAGTGTGTTCCTTTTTAAATATTATAGTGATAATAAATTATTAACAATAGTCCAAAGTTATAAACACCTTACTTTTTTTGTGCAACTGTTTTTCTTTTTCAGTTATATATTCTTAATTTAGTAAGGCTGGTACCTTTTTTTTTGAGAGAATAGTAAGACTAGTACCTAAGAACACATTATTACTCTTATGCTAGATAATTGGCACTTAACATACATCATAATTTATTTTTTTGAAGGACATATATACATCATAATTTTTTATTAGTCATATTCCTCCTTTTTTTAATTTTTTTTTAATTTGTCATACTCCAAAACACGCACATGCATTGTGACATGGTCAAAACCTAAAATCTTCGAACTACTTAAGAGTGACTCAAACATAGATTTGCATAGTGATAGATGCTCACTTCTACAGTGATAGATGACTCAAAAAAATATACTGCAAAACAAATACTCACCTCTGCGCACAGTCTACTTTATTTAATTAGCGACAAATTCTAGCCCAAAGAGAAATCATTAGAAAAGAAATCTACTACCTCTGTGTTTCATAATGTTCTTTACGGTAACTATTTGCACAAATATTAAGACAAAAAAGGAAGAGTGCATAAAAAGTTGGGTAAATGTAATAAAATATGGATAAAGTGAAGGAGTGCAAGAAGAAAGAAGGTGTGCAAATGTAAGGAAAAAATGAATAAAATAAGATAAAGTGAGTGGAAAGTAATGCTGTGAAGTAAGATGGGTAAGATATTAAATTTCATGTCTAAAAATCGAATAAAACATGTTGTAAAGAACATTATGAAACAAACTAAAATGAAAACGTAAATAACATTTTAAAACGGAGGTATTATAACTGTACAAGTCGAGAATGGAAAAACCATTAACTTTTTTCTAGATAATTGGGTCTAGACCTGGTTATCGGGCGGGGCGGGTCAGGGTCGGTGCGGGTCAAAAGAGGGTCGGGTATTGAAAGGGTCGTTTTTAGCGGGTCGATAATGGACGGGTCAAAAGCGGGTCGCGGGTCAATAGCGGGTCATTAGTGGGCGGGTCAATAAATGAGCAATGAAAAATGAAAAACAAAAGAGCCATGTGCAAGTACAAGTAAATACGAAGCTATACACGTAATTTTTTGTATAATTACTATTTTAATTTTCAAAATAATTGTAGTATAAGTTTGACCCTATAATGACTCTTTCCAATAAAGGCCCTATCCAATAAGAACCCTGCCCAATAAAAGCCCTATTAACTTGACCCTAACCCTATATCCATTGGACTACCCTGTCCAATAACCAGGTCTAATTGGGCCTACCAGCAAAAGGAGTAGTACACTTTTTGAACTCGGACTACCATACCATAGCCGCAAATCTCAGTCGCATATTTCATCGCTTCCAATTTGATAAATAAGATTTGAGGCATCCCCATGAGTCCATGACCCATCCCGCAAAGATTATGAAATATCCGATTTGGGATATACTTCTTCCCGCAAATTTTCAGTCAAAACGTCACTATGATCGCCCAAGATTTTCCTCCGTCAGATTGAATATTTCTCTTCCTAAATCTAAATGCATAATTAAAAAAACCTTGAACGATTATTGCCTAAACTAACTTGGCATATTGACCAATTTGGTAAAATGGTGGTTGGCCGACAAATTAGTGAGTAATAAAAAGTGTTTTGCGACATATTGGTAAATGAAAAATAAATTTAGCCACGATCTATTACTTTACTGTATCGAAAATTCTACAATAAATGACGTGTATTGCTATGTACCATTAATTTGGTAAACGACGTGTACTGCTATATAGGAGTACTAAATTACTAATTTAATTTGTGCAACTTTATAAATTAACCTTGGAGGTTAGCTAACTTTGATAGACACTTTATAAAATTTGTTGGGAGATTTTTGATCAAACATGTTTTCCAAACACCAATTTCTTCATTTTGTACGAGGGATTCATTTTTGTTATATTTGATTTTTTATAAAGTAAGTATTTGGACTACATTTATTATATTTGTTTACGAATACTACCTTTATTATCAAATTAAAAAGGGGTATACTGTTTTATTGACGAAAATCGAAATTTAACATTATAGAAACTCATTGATTATTGACTAATATTAACCAATTTACTATTTTCCCTCATAAAAATAAAACCAATTTACTCTTCCGCATTCCCACCAAAATATATTCTTCATCTTCTTCCTAAAAAGCACTAATTTATATGGATTACGCGAATTACCTATAGTTAGATCAATTCTACATAGTAAGTGGCAATTATATGTCAATATTATCTCAATCAGTTTAAACTACAGAATACAAAAAGATAAATATTTATTAAAAGTTAGATCAAAATTTTCAAGAAATTATTGACAGTTTGACACATAAATCATAAACTTACAATAAATCAGAAATTATTGACAGTTTAACATAGTTACATACTTACAATAAATCATAAAAATAAAGGGGCAAAAACTTTAAACATATGTATTTGTAGTCGATCGCTAAAATTTTCAAATAGACAAATACTACGAACTCGTATAAGATTAGTTCATATTTCTATAATCAAGACCAAAGAGATCCGTGGAATAAAAGTTCCTGTTTAATGAGCTTCTTTAACAAAATTTTGATGCAATTTTTCAGTTTCTAATACTCCATTTTTGTTTGGGAATTTGAATGTTGTATTTTCTGAGGAAATCTTTAGATGGAAAATTAATTCCAAGTTGTTCTTAAAAAAAGAAAAAAATTGTCGATTTGTTGATCGGAGCTTAGATCGGAAAATAAATATCGGGGAATGCAAGAGGAATGGAAGTGGAGAATGGAGATTATAATACTATTGGGATGAAATTAGGAAAGAGTATGAATTATTTATTTATTTAATACGAAGTATAAGATAATTTTTTTATAATACATAGCAGTACATAGCATTTGTAGTACATAGCGGTATGCGTCGTTTACTGTAGACTCATTCTTACTGTATACTAAAAGACACAACAGGAATGACACGTGTTACGTACTGGAGAGTCCTTAGTACTTTTTTCTTTTCACAAAAATATATTTTAATTGAAGAATCTTTTAAAATATATGATTTCCTGATTTTTTTTCTTATTCTTTCAGTCTATTTAATATAATAGAAATATACATAAAATAAATCACTATTTCACGAATAACGATAAGGATAAAAAAAATATATTAATACTGATTTACGAACATATATGATAGAGTGGAAAAAAATCACATTTTTTTTATATTACTGTTAAGCTATTACGGAAACTCCGTAATAGAAAAATAGCCAAATATTTTCTTGATTTTTTTCATATAAATTTTTTTTTAAAAAAACATTATACTCTTAACCTACAATAGTTAATAAGTCAATAAATAATTTACTCTGAAATGTGATATTATACGACCATACCCAAAAACAAAAAAAAAATTATTTTATGTGAAACAAGTGTTAAAAAGTGAGTTCAACAAAATTACTTATAAACCCGAAAGCCATTTATATACACGGTCTAGAAAATAGGGTATTGATTATAACTGATATGGTTATCAAATCAATATCATATCCAAAAATTTGGATATATCGAGGGTACGAGTATGTTTACGGTTACAAATATTATTCAATTTCAGAAGAAAAGAGTACCTAATAACTGTATGATAAGTTTTTTTTTCTTATATTTTCCCAAAACTCCTAAAACCACACTAGTCACTTTACAATTCAAATAAATAATAATTTTCTCCGATTTTTCCAACAATCATTGATAAAATTTAATTTTATTTTATTTTATTAAAAACTTCTTTTACATAAATTATTCAGAATATAAAAAAAATATTTAGTCTCATCCGTGCATTTGCACGGGACCTAACCTAATTTGATAATAAAAATTACGTTCGGTAATGATTGGGCCACAAATTCAAATTGAACTTGCAAAAGTCCACACCGGGACACCATATTTTATCCTTCAAATTTTTAGTAGTACTAAGCTTGCCTACCATGCTTTTGATGTTTTCTTTGTGTTAGTGACTTTAAATGTTAATACCATAATATGTGCAATTAAATATTTTTTTTGGTGGGTGTTTAAATTGATTTTATTTCCATGGCTAATAGCATCTAATTTTTCTATGTATTGAGCGAGCCATAAACAATTATAATCAATATATCCATTTATTTATGCTCATCAAAATCAAAACTAAAAAAGGCATTGGAGGGAAGAAAGGGAAAAAGAGAGAAAAACCTAAAAGTCAAGGGAAAAAAAGATAAAGTATAATTGTGAGTATCCATTAAAATTTTGCAAACTCAAATCCAAACTTATAGCCTTATTGTCACTGGAATTTTTTTTTATTACTAAATTGTTGTCTAGACATTTTTTATAACCAAATTATCGCCAGCCACCAATTTTATTTACAAATTTGATCAATTTGCCGACAAATATGGTGTCTACGTGTGGGTTTTTGCAAGCTCGGTTCAAATATGTGGTCCAACTATAGCCGAATGTAACTTTTATTACAAAATTGTCACACAATTTGCTTTTATTTACCAATTTGTCGCATGTCGCTCAACTAGCATTGTTTTTAGCAAATTGGGCAATTGGCCAGCTAACTCTAATTGTTTTTCCTAGTGAAACCAAATATTTCAACATCAATTTGATTACACGAAGCATAATGGTATTCCTCTCTGAGAAAAAGACCAAAAGCTTATAACCTTGCAAGTTGTATATATATATATATATATGGTTGAAAATTTGATCTTGATATATACATGAATTGAAGGATAAACTTATTACTATGTAACTATGTATACTCTGCGTTTCTACCCTTTTGTAGCTTAGAGCTCATATGCCATACCAATTTTCAACAATCGTTTTCGAGGAATATCAAACATCTTATCACTCTGTCTCAAATTCCTCTTGAAGAAATTAAACGCCAAATCAATAACAATCCTCTTGCCAAAACCAGCTCCTTTACCAGCCATCACTTCGCTTTCACCCATCATATGTACAACCCCTGAACGTCGTGCTTTCTCAATCATCTCAATTTCACTTTCTAACTCTTCCTCCTTTTTCCTTACATCATTCTCGTCACCAGTCCCATAACGTATGTTCATCTCCTCCTCCTCCTCCTCTTCTTCTTCTTCCTCGACCAACTCCACACTTTGATCAGTACGAGTTTGACAAACCCAAAAGTGGTCGTTCCTCATAAACTCCTTAAGTCTTTCAATCAACATTGTCTCAAAATTAGGTTGTTGATCCTCATCACGAGTTTCAGCATAACCGTACCTAACCACACAACGGAACACATTATGGTCCCTTGGGTTAACCCTTCGAAAGAGAAACCTCTCTTCCAAAGGGATCGTACTAACAGGCAACGACTTGATAGATACAAATACAACCACGTGGTGCAAAGCAGGGATGTTATCCACATAATGCTCAAAGATAGGTGGTATTCCATGAACAAGCTCCGAGTAGAAGATTGCTAACCCTGGAACACGACTAATGTTGCTTCGACTAACAATATCTCTTAGAGTATCGGGTGACACTTTGTTCTCCATCTCGTAGTAGTACTTGTTTCGATATACATAGTTCCATATGAACATTACACTTAGTAGGATGCTAGCGAATGCAATTGGGAAGTATCCACCGTGAGGAAACTTGTATAGCACCGAGCTCAAGTATATAAACTCTACTGACATGATACAACACACGTACATAATCACTACCATTATGTGCTTCTTCCATATCACCAGCATTACAAGAACCATGAATGATGATGTGATTGTCTCCGCAAACACCACTGCAATGCCTGCCACACCACGTAAACTTATCAGTTTTAACATTTTTCTACAAAATCTAACTAACTACTCCATTTTGGTGAGCTCTACTTAGTTACTGTAACACTAGAAACCGAGATAAACTCTAAATTGCGCCCACTTGTAAGTAGAAACCAAATATTAGTTAACTGCCAACTTATCAAACACATTTTTAGAAAGTTTACGGTCAAACAACCATAACCCAACACGAACAGTCATTCAAACAATGTGGGGTGGAAGATGATAAGTTATGAATAAAAGGTTGACACAAATAGAATAATGTAAAAGTGGGTACAACTTAGAAAAACATCTCAAAATCGAAAATGAGTAGAACTTAATTACGAAAACAGAGGGAGTATATAAGTTGAGCATGAATTATTTGGTTAACTTACCATAAGCATGACCAATCTTTTCGGTTGTTTTGAAAGCAACTGTGACGAGTATACTAGCCAACATGAGGATGTAGTTAATTTCCGGTATATAAACTTGACCTTCGAATTTGGTAGACGTATGAACGACTTTGACACGAGGGAAACATCCTAGGGCAAGAGATTGTTGAATGATAGAGAATGTTCCAGAGATCATGGCTTGGCTAGCTATGATTGCGGCAACAACAGCTATAACAAACATTGGCCAATATATGGCTTCTGAAAAAGATAGTCAAACAGAACACAGTGAACATTTTAGGCTATGTTGCTTAACTTAAAATACATTTGATATATCGTTCCAAAATATTCGTCATGTTAATTTTAGAAAAAATATTAAATTTGGGACTACTTTCAATGTGAATTTTCTAAATATCAATTTTTTATTATGATTTTTCACTAATGAAAAATTAAAACTGTTAATGGTTAAAGTAGTGCATTGGAGAAGGCCTACGATGAAAAAAAAGAGTAACGTTATGGAATGAAAAGAGTACTACGGAGTGGAAAGTTTACTTGGTATGGCGCTATAGAAAGCGTTGCTAACTTCATGTTGGTTCAAGCGAAGAAAAGACGCTTGTCCGGAGTACGTTAACATAAGAGCAGGGTATGCAACAGAGGACATACTTATTTGGATTGACTTTACAGAAAAATGCCCAACATCAGCAAACAATGCTTCAGTCCCTGCATATACGTATCAGGGTGTACGTGGATGTCAGCTAGTTTAATTTGTAAAATGCTACGGAAAAAATGAATACAGTATTTGAATACGAGAGTACGTTGTATGTAATGTAACAAACCTGTGACACAAAGGACCACGCCACCTAGAGAAACCCAAGCATCTTTGCCATTTCTTTGAAAATACTGAACGATGTACCATGGATTTAAAGCTTTGATGACAGTAGGATCATATTTGATGAAATTGAACACACCAATTCCAGCGTTCACTAGAAACCAAATACCGACAATTGGAGCAAAACTGTATCCAACTTTGTCTGTCCCAAATCTTTGAGCTGAGAAGAGAATTATTAAGATGGCAACAGATATCCAGACCACCCTCCCTTGAAAACAAAACAGTTAGTAAAGTCTGTGGTCTGTAATCAAATTTCTATGTAAAATAAGTTAAAAGTTGTGTCTACCTTCAGTGAAAACGGGTGAAGCTGCTTTTAGGCCTCCAACCGCGGATAAAACTGAACATGGATCATTATATACAACATAGGGCCGGCTATGTTAGTTAAAACAACATTTTACATACTAGTCTTATATACACGTACGCGTTGATTTAAAAAGGAAGATATCCTGGTACCTGATATAGAGGGAGTGAGGACACCATCTCCTATGACCAATGAGGTTGATAGCATTGTAACAAGTAAAAGAATGTATTTGGCAATGGTGCTGTTTTCTAACAAGTTCTTGAGCTTCAAAGACAAGCCTAATTGGTTGCTTGGTAATTCAAGTTGATAATTTGACACCTCTTGATCTTCATCTTGTTGACTTGGAAGTAAACCCACCTTTGCATTTCGGCATAGTAGGGAATACAAAGCAAATGTTCCCCCTTTTTACATATTTGCAAAATAAGTTAGATCATCATCGCCATTATTTGAAGACAAAAATAGAAAGTCCATTCTATACTTTTTTCAGTTTTAAATTAATACCTGTGTAACAGTGTTTATGCACGAGATGTACCGTGATCGAAGATTATAAACCTTAAAAGTTAAAACCTAAAAGATCATGTGGTCTTAAAAGTAAAAATTAACATAATAAGCGAATTATTTATCTAAGGAATCTCTTGGTTGATTTGCGTAAATTTAAGGAATCTACATATATGATGATTGACGATTTACATAAATTTAAGAAAAAAAATAGTAATTTTTTTTTGTTTTATATTTAAATATTGGTTGATGAAGGTTAGATTAGTCAATTTAGGTGGACACCAAACTTCTCAATAATTGACTTATAGAATAGAATACTTTAACTCTTTAAATGAGGGGGTTTTCTTACACTTTAAAGTATATATCTTGTGTAAGGCCCGACCTGTTCTTTTTGGCTTAATTTCAGTTACAGGACTTATTTGGCAGTTCAGTTCAGGTCAGTTCATTTTAATTCAATTTAATTCAATTCAATTTAACTTAATAATAATAATAATAATAATAATAATAATATTATTATTATTATAATAATAATAATATATTATTATTATTACTTATATTATTACTTATATTATAATTTATATTTATATTATTATATTACTTATCATATATTTATATTATTATATTACTTATTATTTATATTTATATTTTATTATTATTTATAACTATTTATTTATTATTAATTAATATAATTTATTATTTATAAATTATTAATTAATTATGGATTATTAGTTATTAATTATTTATTTATTAGTTATTAATTATCAATTATTATTATTATTAATATTTATCATTTATTATAATTATTTAGTAATAAATTACGTATTATTATTATTATTTATTATGTAGTTATTTAGTTATTAATTATTATTTATTATTTATTTATTAATTGACATTTTTTATTATTATTTTGTAACTAACTAGTTATTATTTATTATTTATTATTTATTATTTATTATTTATTATTTAGTTATTAATTGACATTTTTTATTATTATTTTGTAACTAACTAGTTATTATTTATTATTTATTATTTATTATTTATTATTTATTATTTATTATTTATTATTTATTATTTATTATTTATTATTTATTATTTATTATTTATTATTTATTATTTATTATTTATTATTTATTATTTATTATTTATTTATTATTTATTATTTATTATTTATTATTTATTATTTATTATTTATTATTTATTATTTATTATTTATTATTTATTATTTATTATTTATTATTTATTATTTATTATTTATTATTTATTATTTATTATTTATTATTTATTATTTATTATTTATTATTTATTATTTATTATTAATTATTAATTATTAATTATTAATTATTAATTATTTGTTATTTGTTATTTGTTATTTGTTATTTGTTATTTGTTATTTGTTATTTGTTATTTGTTATTTGTTATTTGTTATTTGTTATTTGTTATTTGTTATTTGTTATATATTATATATTATATATTATATATTATATATTATATATTATATATTATTTATTATTTATTATTTATTATTTATTATTTATTATTTATTATTTATTATTTATTATTTATTATTTATTATTTATTATTTATTATTTATTATTTATTATTTATTATTTATTATTTATTATTTATTATTTATTATTTATTATTTATTATTTATTATTTATTATTTATTATTTATTATTTATTATTTATTATTTATTATTTATTATTTATTATTTATTATTTATTATTTATTATTTATTATTTATTATTTATTATTTATTATTTATTATTTATTATTTATTATTTATTATTTATTATTTATTATTTATTATTTATTATTTATTATTTATTATTTATTATTTATTATTTATTATTTATTATTTATTATTTATTATTTATTATTTATTATTTATTATTTATTATTTATTATTTATTATTTATTATTTATTACTTATTATTTATTACTTATTACTTATTATTTATTACTTATTACTTATTACTTATTACTTATTACTTATTTCGGTAATATTCTGTTAAGTTAATAAGTTCAGTGCAGTTAAGTTCAGTTCAATTCAGTTCAGTTCAGTTCAGTTCTAAAGAACATGGCCTAACTTATCTAAACCAATAAATTGACACCTGTTACACTAAAATTACGGCTCTTTTTCCTTATCTAACAAAAATCTACCACGGAGTAGTTAGCAAGAATAGTATAAGCGAAGCTAAAATAAACAAGAAAGAGGTCTAAGGCGTTATAGTCACTACTACAAATATGGGCAAAGAGACCCTTACAGAAAGACCCATTGGTTGAGATAACGGGTCTCTTTAATATAAAAGATCTAATATTAGAGATAACGGGTCTCTAATGACTCAAATGGCCCATAATTTTGGCTGGAAAAATAATGTAAAAGAAACACGAGATCCCTTGTTTGACATAACGGGTCTCTATTGTATCATGGGGCCCACATTTTCTAAACGAAAAATTGAGAAAAAGTAATATGAGACCTTGTATTTGAGTTAACGGGTCTCTTCTACACGGTGGGGCTACAAAGAGATGACAATAGGAGAAAAGGAGAGACCTCTTCTTTCGTTACCGGATCTGTTTCTTTTTTGTTTCATTTTAAAATAATATCACGACTCACGAGCTTTACCTTTATCCCTCTTTCTCCGCAATCTGCACTGGCTGCCCCTCTCAATCTGAGAAACACTCAGAAGCGACGACGTCGACGCCTCTGTAATTGGAAGCAGTCAGAAGAGAGCATCCACAATGGTACAATATAAGTGCAGATCTGAACCAGACGAACCTATGGCATCAACTCATTCTCGACCTCGCTTTTATCGCTCTCGCCACTTTCAAGGTCTGTAATTTTTTAGCTTGAATATTTGATTTTGTGATTTTTTTTTTGTTGATTTCATTTGAACTTCATGTTAATTTTGCTGAAATTTGTTGCGTTTTTCTTATTTGTTATGGATTTAGCGGATTTTTGGTTTTGTTTTACTTGTATGGTTATATGTTGTGAGATTAGGGTTTGGAGGATAGATCTTCGGGAGTATTTGAGCGGCATTAGGATTTGAGATTGCTTTAAATGTTTCAAGGTATAAATTAAGGTAACAGGAACTGACCTCACCCCAGATTTCAGTATTGGTCTCATACCTTATACTAGAAGTGATGTTGCGATTTGATTGTCCTCATTGTCAAGTTTTGGATTTAATTTCATGACTTTTCTTTGAATTATGATGTTTTTTGTAACAATACCGAAATTGTTCTAAAGAGGCTTCCTCCTTGGCTGGAAAAGGGGGTTCTTGGTCCTATACAAAATTAGTTTTAAAGCAGTTTAGTTGGCTAATCTATTATGATCCAAATGTTAAAGTGGATTGAATATCTTGCTTACATTGCCTCCATCAAATTAGATGCAAGTCTACTTATAATTGAACATTAAGCTATTAAACTATCTAGATTTTGTGGTGGTAGAACTACATCTCCGTTTGGTGTTGACTTGAATATATGATTGCCATCAATCAAGAACATTTTGAACTGCTTACTGAATGATGAAGTTGGCCATATCACATATCAAACCTATCATAGAAGACATCATATCAGGTGAATTTATCTAAAATATAATGCAAGCTCTCATCACGGCAGCCGCTCTCATCACATTTTTATTGCAATCAATACATTTATACTTCCTATTTTTGAAGGTTTATTTAGTGCATTTTCCAACATATAAATCAGATGAAATTCCTTTTGGTCTCGGTCTCTCTCCGCTTCCTTCTTTGTTTTCATATTTAGCCATTCAGTTCCACCTGGTTGTGTGGTATCAAATCAATCAGAGTTTTACGTTGGATTCCAAAGGGTTAACTTGATGCTACCATTCATATTATTTTGTTAAACAAGAGAAATACTGATTTTTTGAGCTATGAGAGGTGATCATATTCCAGTAAGTGGTGAAAACTTCTGTGTTCGACTGTGAGATTTTAAATTATCCAAAAGCTAGTTGGTAATAACATATAGTTACTATCCTGATTGATTGTTTCCTGTGTGTGTGTCACATTCTTGACATTTATCTGATGCACTTTCCATTTTCATTTTCATGACTAATGAGTTTTTTCTATGCCATACTAAAATATAAAGAATACAAACTTCCCATGCTTTTAATTTACTGCATTTTCTTGTCTACATGTGATTGTTGCAGAGATGAAAAAACAACAAAGGATGACATTAGCTGATGGAAGAAAGTTTGATGGAAGGAGCCAAGGAGGGGTTCTGGACTTCTGGTGGATAGTTGAGCATATGCTTGTGCCCACATTGATAATAAGTAATAAGTATTGTTGTCAATTTTATTGTTTAATTTTGTCAAAGTTACGTAGACTCTTTTGAGCCTTTGTTATTTTTATGTTTTTTGAGACTACAATCGATGTAAAGCAAGAAATATTTTTGTTTGTTTTGGTAATTGTAAGAATTACAGAGTATTTTGGAATTACGAAATTGGTTAAATGCAGATTTGTTAGGCCGAAATATGGTTTATGCTGAATTTTTTTTAATAAAAATAAAGGAAAAGAGACCCGTTATTTATAAAAAGGGGTCTCTCGAGTATAATAATAAATAATAGTAAAATATTCAAAGAGACCCCCTATCTAACATATGGGGTCTAAGTTTGTTGGATAAAATAATATTAATAAATTCAAAGAGACCCTCTATGTTAAATATGGGGTCTGATTTTTTTTACAAACATACCTCATTTCTCTAATAAGGGGTCTCTTCTCCTTCTATATTATTTTTGTATGGTAAACATATTCAGACCCCTTTTCTTTAATAACGGGTCTCTTGTTTTTAACAAACAGACCCCTCTTCTTGAGGGGGTCTCTTTTATAAAGAGACCCCCCACCTAGAGACCACCTTAAATGGGGTCTCTTAGGCCATTTTGGACGGATCTCTTTGCCCATTTTTATAGTAGTGAGTGGTGAGTGGTGATAAATGTAGTAGAGATAATGAGATGGATCCACAAAAGTCATGATGCTTTAGGAATATACAACCGCTTACGTATGGAATATTCTTCAATCAAGTTAGTATGACGTATATCAAAATCCAAACAACGAATATATTAATACATTATACTACTATTAAAGCCGCCAATTCAAGGTGCCAGACAAAGTTAATAAGTCAATATTCTTCAAAGGAGGACGTGACTTATGAAACAAGTGATAATCTAACCATGCATCAATTCAACTACTACTACTACTTTGGGTTCTTCATGTACGTGATTCTTTTGCACTCTAGCTATGCCCTTGTTTCATTGTTTGGTAAATGTATCATCATCCATTATTTATCAACTACAATAGTAATTAGTAACATAAATTCTTATTTACAATGGGTGTACAATAAATATTGTACACCGGAGTAAAAGTTAACTCAAAATGCTTAAAAGTTAAGCATATATATGTAAAAGTTATCTATTTTTCAGTGATAAATTTTTTCATTTTAGTAAAACTTATTTCTTCAAAATAACTAATAATGTATAAAATTAACCATTTAACCCTTTAAAATATTTATCTATCAATTTTTTTCACTAATATAAAAGTTAATCAAAACTAAGTTAAAGTTACAAAAAGAAGGGTTAAAGTTATCTTGGTGTACAATAAATTTATTGTACACCTTGTGCGCACAAGACCGTTTGAATTAGTAATTGTAATTACTCCCTCTGTATTTATTTAAGGGATACACTTGTCTTTTCCGGCCGTATTTATTTAAGAGATACACTTGTCATTTTTAGTAACTTATCAACTCCACCATCTAATTAAATAATACATCTACACCCCACCCCCACCCCACTCCCTAAAATGACATGTTCCCACTTGTTTTTCTTATTAAAATATCTACTCAACCCCACTTGTTTTATTACTTTATTTCATTCAATTTTTTTTCTTAATAACTGTGCCTGGCCAAGTGTATCTCTTAAATAAATACGGAGGGAGTAACATTTAATTATAATGATTTTTTATAACAATTACAGAGTAATACTTTTTTTTTGGAAGGATAACAATTAATACTTAATAATCAACTGAATATTAATAATTAAGAATTCATAATTGGTTCAAGCGATGAATTTCCTTGGTCCTTTTAACTACCCGTTTGTTTTGACGGAAAACGATTTTTGCATTTTCCATGGAGAACAATTTTTACAAAGGCAAAAAAACTTTCTTTAGGGGAAAATCAATTTTCTCTTTGAAAAGAATGAATGCTACACTCTCCACTCTAATCCTTTACATTTCCTTTTCTCTCCTCTCATTCCCACTTCTATGTTCACTTTCTTTATGTTTTTTTTCTTGTAAGGAAACAAACAAAAGAAAACTATTTCCCCTTGATGTTTTCTCTCAAAATTGCTTTCTATGGAAAATCATTTTCCTTTAAAAATATTCCCCGTTGAAACAAACAAAGTCTAAAATAATTAATTAAGGATATCAATTTCAATACTTCGTAATTGTTGAAATTCTCTTGAAAATACTATTCCTCCTAAATTTATCTTGAAAATACTCTAAATTTCTCATAAAACTAAGAGCATCACTACAGGTGAACCTCAATTTACTATCTTTCCTAATTGTTTTTTTTCTACAATGATAAGTCCATAGCAATGACCAGTACTTTATTACAACAACTTAAGTTAACAAAGGGGAAGTAAGTTGCATATTCTAGCTAAAAGCAACACTTATTTAATTGGGTAATAAAGAAACTAGTTAAAGTTACACTAATTTAAAAATAGGGGAAGTAATAAGGAGTATTACGTAGTACTTCGTAATATTTATATTCATGGCCAAATTAATGTGGTCATAAAACATTTTCTGTAAACGTAATTTAAAATTATTAATTGGCCGGGTCATATTATTAATAGAATAAACAATTAATAAGAGTTTATAAATCGAATTATTTAAAACAAAATTAGAGGACATACCCTTTCCATTGTCGTTGGCCCTCAGGACAATAAAGACATACTTGATCAAGGGTAGCAAAGTAATTGTGTAGTAAATAAGTGAAAGAACTCCCAAGATGTCATCACTATTTTTAATTCCATCCGTAAAAGTACTTGCATACACATATAGTGGCGATGTACCTATATCTCCATATATCACACCGATACTTTGGAAAGCCAACGACAATACCACTGCCCAACTTACATCCTATATTCATCATATAATTAAGGAAATTAAACCAAATTAACAAGATGTGTAAATAAATTAATCCAAATACAGGAAAATAAATAAATTAAACCAAATGATATAACTTAATTCATCATATAATTTCTTTTCTATTCCCTTCATTTCCTTCCCTTAAACCAAACACAGAAAAATAAATCTATTTCCCTTCCCTTTTTTTTGAACCAAATAGGCAGGGGAAGATCTAGGGATGGGCCTAGGTAGGCAAAGACCCACCCCATCATTTAGAAAAATTTATGTATAAAAAACTGCAAATTAGATTTAAATATGTGGGCGGGTTAGTGTAATTGGTAAATTTTTGCGCATAATAGATCTAACAATTTGTATTGAAGTAGAAAGTTCAAACATATATTATATTTTATACACATATTGCACATATATTATACAAATATTATACAAATATTGTACATAAATTGCATTGAACTCGCATGTTATCTTTCTCATTTTAACTAGCTAAAATAAGGCATCATATACTCATATTCATATTTTAAAGAAATTTATGAATGAAGTGATGTCAAATGACCCCTATTATTTAATCATAACTCTGCACCAGTCTCAAAATATATATCTAATTTTTGTTTAAGAACAAAATATAGATTTAGTTTATAGTATATATGCTTGTTGTAACTTTTTCGAAAAAAAATTAGAAAATTGACTTTCGGCCCACCTAATATAAAAATGTTGGATTCACCGCTACAAATAAGGCCTAAAGGACATGCATATAGGAGAGATTTATATACCTTGGAGTTATGATTATGACCATGGTGGTCTTTAACGTTAGCGGATTCGAGATCAAGGGAATCGTAACGACGTAGTTTCCTCTTCCCTATGATCTGAGGAGAAGCAATATCTTGCTCATCGTTGTGGTCATCTTTTGACATATTTGTCAATTAAGAAAAACAAAAGTAGAAGAACAAATAAAAGATGATTATTGCACTTAGGAATAGAAAGTAAAAGAATACAGGGGGGTTTAAAGGGGTTTTCTCCACAAGGGAAGGGCCCTACAACCACTTACTTTTGGAGAAATTAATGAATCCCACGATATATGTTGTTTACAATCTGAAAATCTAGCTAGTTTACCAAATGATAAAAATTTCTTAGGAGTATTCAAGTACATCGAGTCGCCAACTTTGTTTTTTCAAAACTTTAGGGGGAATTAGAATTTGGTGACAAATATACAAATTTGACAGGGTTCTATTCTAAAATGAATTGGTGATAGGTGGAGTGACTTGTCAATTTTATGTGTTAGTTATTTTCTATATATCTCCCTTTTTCTCGTAAGACAATTAATCTCAACTCATATGTGAGTTATTTGTCTCAACAAGTCGTAACATTTGTCTTTTTAATTTGGACGTTTAATTATGAATAGTTTTAGCACTTTTTAATTTGATTGACTACTACGGTAGTAAAAAAAATTATTTTTTTGCTTATACTCTAATTTAACTATTTTAGTTAATTAATCTAAAATATCCACCCTTTATGTTTTTACTTATCCGTTGATCATTTAAAATGGTACAAATTATGTATTGACAATAGTGTACAAGTGAAAAAATGTAAAGTACTTTCGAGCTCCTCTTTCTCCATTCATTATAGTTGTAACATTTTTTCTCTTTGACAATAGTCGATCATATGGGGTAATATTGTTAGATAATATATTACCACAATATCAAATTCTGATAATTAAAATATTGCGTTAACTATTAAAATTGTTACAATGAGAAATATAAAAGTCAAATTGTTGCGATAAGAAATATTAAAGTTAAATTGTTGCGATGAAAAATAAATTGAGGACGTATAATACGTAATAATAACATAACTCGGACACACAAAACCGATCTCTCTCTTTTTCTCTCTCTAAGAAAACCGCCTCCCCTAAGGAAACTCCACCACCCCAGCTCGAACCTCGCCGGTGGCCAGGCACCTCTCCGGCCAGCTACCGGCGAGTGTTCTCTTCTTAATTTTTTTTAGTTTAATTAAGTTTTTCTTCGGCCTCCTTCAACTTAAGATCGGTCAGATCTGTTTTTTATCCAAGGAGAGGAGTTTTCGGAGGCGAAGTTCTTGTGTTCAGATTCAAAGGTGACAAAGAAGTGGACGATCTCAATCTAAAAGCTACCCTAGTGCCGCCGCGGAGCGATTTCAGAGTTGATTTCCTTGGTGGTAAAGGTAAAATTAGGGTTAGGGTTTTAATTTGGGGTTTTCTTGTTTTTGCCTAGCAGGGTTTCTTAATTTAAAGCATTGAGTTTGGAGGTTAATTGATCGGGTTAGAGAGTCAACTTAGGCGGCTTTCCATCCCTTCTCTATTCGCCGCCGTCGTCGTTCGTCGGTAAAGGTATTTTTAGGGTTAGGGTTGTGTGAACTTGGAATAACTGTTTGTTTTGGGTTGTCTCTTGTGTAAGTTGTGGGTAGTACCCTGTGTGTTGGTTTCTTGGCTTGTTATCCTGATTCCGGCTAATCGCCGCTGTCTTGTTTGTGTCGGACCACCCCGATCTGGACGGTAAAGGTAATCACCGCCGTCTTGTAGTGTCGACTTACCCCGACCTTGATAGTAAAGGTAAAGGTTAGTTTAGTGTTTTAGGTTTTGGGTTAAACTTGCCATTTGTGTGTTGCCCGTATCTCCTCTGCTTTGCTTTTTGTTAGTGCTAGGTTCAAGAATGGTCTATTTTAGTAGGCTTGGCTGGGTGGTATTGTTCTTGGTTTTTTTTGGTGTTAGTAGTTGTCCTTCTGCTATTGTTGACTGTGGGTTTCAATTGTGGATTCTAGTTGTTTGGGTTTCAAGTGATTGTTCCGTGAATTTAGGTTCAATCTGGAGGTGGTATAAGGTAGTTCAATTACTGGGGTTTATGGTTGGTTTTGGAGACTTAATAATGGTTGAAGTTCTCTCTTTCTCTATAGTTGTTAATGGAGGAAGTATAAGTCAGTGTGTATTGGGGAACTTCATCTCTTTCGGTTGTGGGCTTGGAGTATGCTGCTCTGGTAGTTTGATGAGGGAAGGATTAGTAGGAGTTAGGAAAGGTTTGTGTCCTAGGGTAGGGGTTGTTCTCTGGTCGTGGAGGTTAGCTTATGTTAATCCCCATTTTAGGTCAGCGTTGAGAATGTTTCTTGACGCTTTCAAAACCCCAAATGTTAACGCTGCTCCCCAAATTTTGGGGATTCATAGCATGCATGCTATCCGAGTTATGTTTATTAACTCAAGACGCTTGTGTTAAACTCACAAGGTCTTTCACCCTTGCCTTGGGCGTTGTTATCTTTTCGGTGCTTTCCTTGTCTTTTAAGCTCTACAGGTTCTCGAAAGAGACTTCAAATGGTAATCGTCCTGGTTTCTGCACCATCTCTTATAAAGAGTTCACACTCACAAAAGGCCTTGGCAAAAATCAAGGCAGGTTCGACAAGCACGGGATGACACGTACAAGAAGAGCATACCTCCCTCTTGGTGTTGTGGCCTATGTATTTTGTTACCTATGAAGTTTGTGTAATGGTCTATAAAGACCTTAGTGGTTTAGTAGTTGTAGTATGTTGTAACACCCCGACAATTCCCATTTTCTAAAATAACCCTTTTTAAATATAACTGTAGGGAATTATCAAAGTATTATCGCCCGTGTGAAAACGTAACGGCTTATTCAGAATTTTGCAGCGGAAAACATAAAACTAACTTTTAGGTTCATAAATAATCTTATTACATATTAGGTCCAAAACCAATTAACTGAAATAAGGAAATACGAATAGTACGACAAATTTCAAATTTAAGTTAACAAACCAAATCACTTAATAAAACAAATATAACTACAAGCTCTCTAATCCCGATCCCAATGATGCATCATCTTCAAACCTGTAGATGGGCAACGCTTATTGATCCTTAGAGACTGCTCACCAAAGATGGGTCATCACAGGATCAATAAGGCATAGCCATGATCAACACACACAAACAAAGCACGTAATCAGCAAAGCTGAGTACTACATACTAAAACAATAATATTCCTAACATGATACTATTAAAGGAACCCTAACATGATACTAATGAACATAAGTAAGGGCAGACAAAACATGATAATTTGACGACCATACTTGACCAGACTAGGCTAGACTTATGACAATAATATTATTTTGGTTGAAATAGACAATGGACCGAGTTGTCCATCCAGAAGTCTTCACTAAGGAAGACGAGGTACGGGCGCGACTCCGTAACCCCAGTGACCTGCGATATCGAGGAACGTTTAAACAAAAATAGGACACGGTGATCAATCCGGTCCCAGAAAAGGCCATGGGCTACCACCATGAACCCCAACTCCTGTTTGTCCGTCACTTTAAACGTGCACAGTCTAAAGCTATTGCTACTCAGTTTCACTTTACATGATTTACAAATTGATACTCTGTTATGACTCAACAATCACATAAGGCATATAATCCACATTCGTTCACAACTGTTTTTATCTTGGAATTAAGTACGTGATCATAAAGGCATCAATCAAGACTCATTCCAATTTACCCAACCTTTCCTTTAACCATGATCAACCCTGTATATGGGTATAAAGTTTCAACCTACTAAACAAGGTCCTCGGCCCTCATAAAGTAGTGAAAAGCTAAAAAGGGAACAACAACCAATCGATCCAAACCAATCATATAGAATAATCTAGTGTTCCCAACCAACATGTTTGTATCAATCATCCATACTAACATGTTACAGTTCTCTTAGTGCAAAATAAGTTCAATAAGTTTGTCCAACAGTATTAAACATGCACATTCCATATAACCAAGTTCGTCCAAAATATCAACATCACCAAGTTCAGCAATAATATTAACATAACCAAGTTCAACAACAAATTCAACATGGTTTCAACAATTAGCACACATTCCAAACACGCAAGTATGTACGTACCTTGTGTAAACAAACTGATAGGCCACTTTAACACTTTCAAAAGTCGCCTAAAGAGAATTCTCCGCCTAAAACAACCAACAAATATTCCCAATCAATTCCTAATCATTGATAACCATAAGAGAGCATTCTAAATGCATCCTAAACATATTTAGAACTTTCCCCAATATCAAAACTTAAACATTTGATTTCCTAGAATCCAAAATTATTGAATTAGTGATTGAAATTCGTTGAAAACTTTTGCAAACATCGTACTTTAAATTTTCAGCAATATAAATTCATTTAAAAGCTTCACCATGGTCAATCTACGTTCCTAGTATCTCAAAACAACCAATTCAATAATTCATACTCAACCTATCATGATTAAAAATCATAAAAAAAACCTTGAATTTCATACTTTAAACCATCAAAACCAATATTTCAATGTCATTAGATAATCTGAAAATCAATAACTTTATTATAAAATTCATATAATCCTAAATTTATAATTTACATCACAAAACCCATAGTTTTAATTCAAGAAAACATAATTCAAACTAATAAATCATGATTAAGCCCTAATTTAATTTTAATTAATCAAAACTGAAAATTAATTCGTTTTTAATCTCAACATCAAATCTGAAAATCATATTCACCATAAAAATTATAAATTTAATTTAAGAACATAATCTAAATTAACAAGCTTTAATTTAAAATAATTAGTTACTTAGGGTTTAAGAAAGTAACCAATTCAATAAGGAGGAAAGAGAGAGAGCTGGCGGACGGAGGTGGCTCGCGGCAGGGCTGGGCACGGCGGCGCGACCTGGCGGCGGCTGTGCGACTCGGGCTGCTGCGACACACGAAGGGTTAGGGTGGCTCGAAAAACAGAGGGAAAGGAAGAGAGAAGACGAAAAAGAAGGATGAAGAGGAGGGTGTTACCGTGCTGGGCGGCGGCTGAGGCGTGCTGCGGCGGCGGCTCGGCGACGGCGTGGAGGGAGAGAGAACGGCTGTGAGTTGGTGCGTGAGATTGGAGGATGGGTGGAGGTTTCCTCTTTCTTTGGTTTCACGTGAATATGGAGGGGAGAGAGAGAGAGGGCTTGATTTGTTTTACATGAATTAGAAAAGAGAAGGGAGTATGGTTTTGGGGTTTTGTTGGTTTGGGCTTTGCCCAATTGGGCTAGGAGTAGAATTTAGAATTTAGGATTTGCTTTCTCATTTCAATAGAACGTGATTTCAAAATCCGAATTCGTTTCAACGTAAAATTCAAAAATCAATTTTGATTTCATAAATCATTTAAAATATTCAAAATGTAATAACATAATTATATTTTAATTACATATTCATTTCTAAAATTCGTAAATTACATTTAAATATATTAAATATACGTTAAAGTATATAAATAAAATATAATAAAATTACGGGGGATTACATATGTAGTTTGTAAAACCTTTTCAATTATGCAAATTTAAGCCTGTGTCAAAAAAAAAAAAAAAAAAAAAAACATAACTCGAACTTCATAGCGTTATTTCTTTTGTCATAAAAAAATTCACCCAGTAATTGAAGATAATAAGAATAATCTTTTGCACCATTAGATCAACTATAATACTCGTAATTAGTTACAAGGTGGTGTAGCTAAATTTGAGACATTAAATTTCTAACTACAATGTCATTAAGCTACAAAATTTTTAATTGGTTGCCTATAATAACTAGTGGCTCTCTATATTATGTTATATAATATACAATTTCATATATTTAATATTTTTCACTTTATTTTTTTTTAGCTACCTGCTCAAAAGAGCTACTCCCTCCGTATTTTTTTAAGAGATACACTTGCCTTTTCCGGCGGTATTTATTTAAGAGATACACTTATCATTTTTAGTAACTTATCCACCCCACCATCTAATTAAATAATACATCTAATATACCCTATCACCCACCATCCTATTAAACAAATATTTTCATAAACCCACCCCACCCTCCACCCACCAAAATGACATAGTCTCCATATATTTAATTATTAAAATATCTATTCAACCCCACTTGCTTTATTATTTTATTTCATTCAATTATTCTTCTTAATACCCGTGCTCGACCAAGTGTATCTCTTAAAAAATACGGAGGGAGTATAACATCTTGATAGTTGATTACGTAATTTCTGTACCTGCTCATATATTCTAAGGCTTTGCAAGCAGAACATATTTTTTTTATGACCGCTAAAGTTACTCTAAGACAGCCATGTTAGTGGATAGAAAGGCCAATGTTACCAAGCCATCTTTATTTGACTGAGCAGAAGGTTGACACGTAAGGGTAGATTGCAACTGGATAACTACCTGAATCACTGAATCCATGCATCACAAGAAATACTTAATTCCTGCAAAGTCTAAAAAGGCGTCACTTGAGACCTATCGTGCATCTTGATCTTGAAAAACATACGGTCAACAACTTATGTCACTTATTATTGGCTAGTTTAGCAAGTTCATTATTATGATTTATGATAATGTTATTTTTGGTTATCTTTATTTGTGAGGATTATCTCTTAGATTAGTTTCCACTTGAGAGAATTCAATTGTGTTTTGTTCATTAACCGTAAATGCATATATACATGATACATTAGGTTTAGGGTTTTGGACTAAGTCAAGCTATACATAATTAATAGAATAATTTACATAAATACAAAAGCATATATGTCGGCTATCACACCCCCGCAGTCAAAGGGGGAGGTTCACGAACGCTTAGACTGTCCCGAAAATCATTGAAGAGTATGCGCGGAAGCCCTTTAGTGAATATATCGGCTATCTGATAGCGAGAAGGAACATGAAGAACACGGACTTCACCCTTGTTAACTTTCTCACGAACGAAGTGAATGTCCATTTCAATGTGCTTGGTGCGTTGATGTTGCACAGGGTTGCCGGTGAGGTATATCGCACTGACATTATCACAATAAACCAATGTAGCCTTGCGGATTGGGCAAGAGAGTTCCAAGAGGAGGTTACGGATCCAACAAGACTCAGAGACGACATTTGCCACCCCCCTATATTCAGCTTCTGCACTAGACCTCGATAAGGTAGGTTGGCGTTTAGAAGACCACGAAATCAGGTTGTCGCCTAGAAAAACACAATAACCGGAAGTGGACCGTCTGGTGTCTGGGCAACCACCCCAATCTGCATCTGTGTATGTGACAAGAGAGGCAACAGAAGATTTGTAAAGATGCAAACCAAATGTAAGGGTACCTTGAATGTACCGCAATATGCGCTTAAGCGCGCTCATATGCTCAGTCTTCGGATCATGCATGTGAAGGCACACCTGTTGTACAGCATAAGAAATGTCAGGTCTGGTGAATGTGAGGTATTGTAAGGCACCGGCAAGGCTGCGATAATGGGTAGGATCTTCATAATGAGAACCTGCACCAGAACTGAGTTTGGAGCCAGTGTCGACGGGTGTGGGAGATGGTTTGCAAGAGGTCATCCCAGCCCGTTCAATGATCTCTTCAGCATATTTCTTCTGAGAGAGGAAAAGACCGCCTGCATGTTGAGTGACTGCAATTCCCAAAAAATAACTGAGAGGACCCAAGTCCTTCATAGCAAATTCAGAACTGAGGAGAGACATTATCGATTTGCGAAGAGCATCAGTAGAAGCAGTAATAATGATGTCATCAACATACAACAAAATATATGCAGTGTCAGCTCCATGATGATAAATAAATAAAGAGTGATCAGATTTGCTGTGAACAAAACCAATAGAGGCAACATAATCTGCAAACCGTTGATACCACGCCCGGGGAGCTTGTTTAAGACCGTAAAGAGATTTCCGTAGCAAGCATACATAATCAGGGTGGTTAGGATCTCGAAATCCCATGGGCTGATGCATATAAACAGTTTCAGTAAGATTACCATGGAGAAAGGCATTCTTGACATCCAACTGATGGATAGACCAAGAATGAGATAATGCGATGCTCAGAACTGATCGAATGGTAGCTGGTTTTACTACCGGACTAAAGGTCTCAAAACAATCAACGCCCACTTGTTGAGATTGGCCATCACCTACAAGACGAGCTTTATGGCGCTCAAAAGAACCGTCAGATTTCTTTTTATGACGAAAGATCCACAAAGAACGAATAATATTCACATCAGCCGGGGGTGGGACCAACTCCCACGTCTCATTTTCAATTAGAGCATTAAATTCATCCATCATAGCCATTTTCCAATTTGGGTCTTTTAAAGCACTTAAGGGATTTTTTGGGATTGGGGAAATGGACGGAGCGGATGAAGTTTGCAAATTAAAAACCTTTTTGGGCTTATAAATGCCATGCTGACTTCTTGTGGACATTCGGGTGAGAGGGTGGGCTGTAGGTGGATTGGCCGTAGCAGGTGTGGGTGAGCTGGTCGAGCTGGACGAGTTCCCGTGTTGGGCCTGCTGGGAAACAGTGGAGGGAGAAGGCGGGTTGGCGTGTTGTTGAGCAGTAGGGGAAGTGGGCTGGTCCGTTGCACGAGTAAGTGAGAGTGGTTGATTGGGGTCATCAGATTGGGCCGATTGGAGCATTTTAGACACCAAATAGGGAGATGGACCAGTGTCAAGAAAGTCATACGAGGATGGATGGGCTGTATGAGGCTTAGAGAATGGAAAACTATTTTCTTCAAAGAGTACATGCCTGGATATAATAATTTTCCGGTTTGATAAGTCGTAACATTTGTAACCCCGATGATTGGAAGGATAGCCCAAGAATACACATGGTGTGGATCGAGCTTGTAGCTTATGAATAGAGGTTGAGGGGAATAAGGGATAGCAAAGACACCCAAAGACACGTAGATGAGAGTATGAAGGATCTTTTTGGTAAAGAATTTGTGTGGGTGATTGATACCCCAAAACCTTGGTAGGAGTGATGTTGATAAGGTATGTGGCCATTTGAAGGGCGTGATGCCAAAACGTAGGAGGCATGGAAGAGTGAGCTAGAAGGGTCCGAACGATGTTATTTATGGACTTGATTTTGCGTTCGGATTTTCCGTTTTGAGGGGAAGTATGTGGGCATGAGAAACGGAATTGCATTCCATTATTTTCACAAAATTTAGCAAAGGGACCATTGTCAAATTCCCGCCCGTTATCACATTGGAAATTTTTAATGTCCCTTTCAAATTGAGTGTGGATATACGTTTTAAATTTCTGGAAAATAGAGAATACTTGGGATTTATTAGAGATGGGGAATGTCCACAAATAATTTGAGTAGTTGTCCAGAAATAAAACATAATATCTATGGCCCGATGAGCTTAATATAGGTGAAGTCCATAAATCACTGTGAATGATTTCAAACGGAAAATAAGTAAATGACTTGGAATTCTTAAATGGCAGTTTGACATGCTTCCCAAGAGGGCAAGAAGAACAGAAAAAATCATGGCCCTTATTACATTGAATGAGATTACTACGACGAAGAGAGCTTAAAATAGCGTCCCCGGGATGCCCTAAGCGGCTATGCCATAAGCTAGGTGATAAAGCAGTAAATGCAGAAGGAGAGATGTCCCGATTTTTTGTGATTGGGTAGAGATCGCCCGAGCTCTCACACCTCATTAGTGGCTTCCCCGTCCGTAAATCCTTCACAGAAAACCCAAAAGGATCAAATTCAATAGAGCAAGCATTATCACTAGTGAATTTTCGAACCGATACAAGGTTTTTAATGAGTTTAGGGGCATGCAAGATATTGTTTAAGTGCAAAGGAGGGTTAGGGGGGGTAAGGGAAGTGCTTCCATAACCACAAATAGGAATTGAATGGCCATTTCCAACAACAATTTCACGATTAGTGCTCAAATTAAAATAAGACGTGAGAGTACCTGGATTGGAGGTCATGTGAGACGTGGCGCCGGTATCCATGTACCAGTTGTCATCCGGTGGGTTGAGGGAGAGTGTGTGTAATGCTGCCTCAATGTCAGTTGGCGCATAACCATTGCCTTGAGAGACTGATGTTTGGTATGCTTGCGGAGGTCGAGCACCTAAGATACCCGGCTGCTTGTTGTGTGGAGGGCGTGGCTGCCATGTTGTGGGGTAGGGACAAGGCGGGGTGGCCCAGGGCTGAGGGGACCACCCAGCCCACGGTGGATACTGCCAGCCAGGGGGCCATTGTGGTGGCTGAGTTTGCGCCTGCTGCTGAGAAGAATTGGAGCCACGACCGCGGCCACCTCCACCACGGCCCTTATAATTGTTGTTGTTTCCACGTCCGCGACCACCACCATTGCGCCTGTTGTTGTTGTTGTTTCGGTTGTTGTTGTTGGTGGCAGGGGCACGAGCCGGAGCCGCAGGATCATCCGGTGGATTCGCCCCAACAATCAAGGCAGCCTCTCGTGCTGCTCGCTTACCAAGGTTAGACTCTTCCAAGACAAGCATGGAACGAGCCTTAGAGAACGATACCAAGGGGTTGCTGTGTTGGATGAGGGTTGCAACACCACCATAAGCTTCATTCAAACCTGCAACAAGTGTTAGTACCTTACGTTGATCGGACACCGGAGCTCCGACATTGCCAAGTTGATCGGCGAGCATCTTGATACGCTGACAATAGGTGGTGACGCTTGGAAAATCGTCGAGATGAACATGTGACAGTTGGTTCTCAAGTTGGACGGCCCTTGTGGTTTGGTTGTCATGGAAAAGGTCAGCAAGTCGATTCCACGCGTCCATGGCGGTGAGGTCAGGCTCGAGAATGGTGTGAAGGACATCGTTGGATATGGTTCCATATATCCACTGTAACACGATCGCATCAAGGCGATCCCAAAGGCCTTGATCCGCTTCATCGGTTTCGGTATTAGCCGTCTGGTTCTTGCTTGGGATGATGTGGTCGAGCACTTGATAGGCTCGTGTATGAATTTTGAACAAGGTAGCCCACGAGTTGTACTGGGAGCTTTCCATGTCTAGGGTTACAGGGATGAAGTTTTTAACATTGTTGACGGCAAGGGCCGGGTGAAACTTGGTTGTTTCAGCCATGGAAGAAGAAGAAAAGCAAGGAGGAAGAAGAAAGAGATGTGACGGCTATTTATTTTCTCTGGGCTGCTGATACCATGAGAGAATTCAATTGTGTTTTGTTCATTAACCGTAAATGCATATATACATGATACATTAGGTTTAGGGTTTTGGACTAAGTCAAGCTATACATAATTAATAGAATAATTTACATAAATACAAAAGCATATATGTCGGCTATCACCACTGTGTGGTCTTCCTCCAAGCTAACTAGCCAAGTGTTGGTCTTCACATCTTGGGCAGCATTATGAGCTCATTCTTAACTTAAGAACTGTCTCACGAGATTGAGCAACGGAAGTTTGTTGAAATTTTAGGGTTTATGTATTTCTCAAAGCCTTACACAATTGAAATTGCGTTATAAGATTCAAACTTGTGATACCTAAATTAAAATAAGTCTCTTACTAAGTCATCCAGATACTTGATTATACAACGTACACTCAATACATCGAAAATGCTTTATATACCCCTTGGGTATGATACCCTTGGCTGTGATTGGATTAGAATTTTAAATTCCATGTGGGGTTGTTATTTTAGATTTAAATTTTAATTCCACGTGGGATTGCTTATGTCAAAACAACAAATAAGAGCCCAATGTATGTTACTATTTGATACCCAGGGGTATATGTATCAGCTTCCCTCGAATATGCATCTTTTTTGGGTAGCAAATTCACTCCCAACTCCGAGGAGGAAAAATCATATAGGAACTCCTCAAATTCACATGAACCTACTTTAGTTCTAAGTCAAAGTCACGATATTTTAACCCACTTGTAAAAGAAACGCATAAGAAACTTCTCGTGCACTCGTGCTTTATTCCTTTCCAAACCTCACTACTCACTCACTGTCATCAAACTTTTGTCTACTATTCTTCTCTTTTACTTCCGCTGTTCCTAAATAGTTGCACCATTTTTACTTTTGACACTATTCACTTGTCTTGCTTTGACCTTAATTTTCTATTAATAAATAAAATTAAAAATTATTATACAAAGCATTATTAGATTTTTCTTAATATATATTTTAAATATAACAACTTTTTATAATTTTTACTAATACATAATTATAAGTATTGATGGTCAAAGTTTTGCGTTGGCAAACGTAACAGTCAAAACGGTGCAACTATTTAGGAACGGAGGAAGTATTTACACATGAGTGTAATAGACAAGTCAAGCGCCTACTAGAGAGAATAACAGTTGAAGAAAACTCCTCCGGTCTCCTTTGTTATTCCCATTTGAAATCTTTTTGTGAGATAAAAAATAAAACTAAAGTAAGAAGAATATATGAAAACTGAGGAGTAGCTATGAGAAAATCCCTTGACATGTGTGTAACAAACGAGTCAAGGAGTAAATGAGTAATTAGACAAAATCGGCCTATGCACAACTCATAGCCCTATCAACAAAGGGTTAACGGCAACCCAAAAATAAGATCGTCAATTAGTTTGAGATAGACGAAATTTGATCTCAGATCTTGGTTACCATCCCTCAAAATATTACCAACCAAAGTAGTTGACATCCACATATGGAGTAACATGCAATTATTAGAGAGAACCCTGGATGAAGAAAACAACCCTAAGACGTAATTAAGGGACTTACCTTCAGGCATCTACGAGCTTACGCTTTTGCCTTGACTTCCACCATTGGTTCTGTATTTTGATTTTCATGTATGCAGTGTTTAAGGGATTGTGGTCTCATTTTGCTGTGCCACTTTCCAGTTGTATGAACTTTGGTTCAATAACTTTAATATAATTTTGTTGTTTTTGAGAAAGAAATGTAGATAAGCTGCCCAAAAGCGAGTTTCCATTGATATCACAAGGCCAGCACCAAAATGGCACAATACAAAATGTTACAGACACCCCTTTACATACACAATTCGCCAGCTTCATACATTTACAACATGAGCACCATACATGAACGCAAAACTTGGTGCATCGAATGATAAAGATAATCCACAGTTAAATTAGATTCATAACTTAGTATTTCTGACCCGTACTTTCTAGCTGAAACCTTGGAGGTGTTAATTGTGCTTGGCCTTCTTGCAGCAGATCTTATGAGAACCCTTAATCATCCCAAAAGATTGTACTTGGTTCACCTGTTTACAAGATTCTGGAGAAAATTGGGTTTGTTACTAATTCCTTAGCAGAAGGTCGCCTTGTTGGATCTGGATCAACCATGACCTATCAAAGTATGCGCAAATTGTCACACAGAATGCGAGTGTTACTGATCAGAACGTATAAATAAGCTTTATGTTAAACATAAGGCAAAAACTTATTTATGAAAAAGGAAGCTTCAAAAATGCACAAGGGACTGATAAAACGATACCTTGAGCAAGTTCTGTAACTGCAGTGAATTGCTAGGAAGCAGTGGTAGTTTCCCCTCTCTCAAACGCTGCTGCACGGCATCAGGCAATGATGACCCACGCAAAAGCTCATATATGGAAACCCCCAGCGAAAAGATATCAACTTTGTCAAGATGATCATACTTCTCATTCAAAATTTCTTGAGGCATATAGCGTGCATCACCTTCTTCTATGGGAAGACTATTATCTAGCAGTGTGGCACAACCAAAATCACCAAGCTTATAGACACCGTTCTTGACATATATGTTCTCTGCCTTTACATCTAAATGAGCAATTCCTCTTTCGTGTATATATTGCAATGCTCTGGAGATCTGCAAACACATGTATTAGGATTGTGGAGGGGCAAGGAATAACCATACTTATATCTCACTTTCTCCGAAAAAAATTAAATACTCACATACACAGAAATGTATGAAAAATATCAAGAGAGAAAAAAGAAACATAAATTACACCCAAAGAAAAACAAGGTTTAATTTAAGTCTCCAGAAAGAAGCTGTGTACACTGTTGCAAGGGAAATGGTATACACAGGCCTCAGTAATGCAATGAGATAAAATTCATTCTTATGCAGCTTAATCATGAAAAAAGCCAACTTCGATCCAAAAAAGCAAGCATGTGAGGTTGATTTCCTCATTAATTTAATCTGAACCAACATGAGTCAGCAGAATAGGCTACCTGGAAAAATGCCGCCAAAACTTCTTCCTCAGTAAGCAAGCGAGATGAATTATAACTGGAGAGACTATAGTCACAAAGCTCCATTTGTATGTACAGTTGCTCGTTCTCAAACCAAGAAGTGTTATAAGCTACTATGTTTTCGTGAAACCCTGCACCAAATGGATTTACTTTTTAGACCATAAATCAAAGTCAATTATAAAGGATTGCTAGCATCTTTGAGACAGGTCTCATTTGACAAACCTAGAGCAGCCAATGCCTGAACTTCCATTAAAGCTTTCCTTCTGCAGAAGTTCAAAGAAGAAGTTGCCAATTAACAAGGATAAATAATCAAACAAGTGAATCATTTTAGTTTTGAATGAACAACGAATTTACCTTTCTGTGCCAAGGGACAATTGCCTAGTGCTACGTTTTACAGCATAAAGGCAACCATCAATTCTCTTCAAGACTTTAAACACACGACTGAAGTTTCCGTTTCCAATTTGCTGAGAACAAGGGAAATATTCAGTATTATTCAAATCTTATGTTTATTTGCAATTCAGTATTAGCAAACTTTCTGATAGCTGCTTGCAGTACCTCTATTTCTTGGAAGTCTGCACGATAGCGTGACATGCTGTCAGCAGCATTAGACGCGGAGAGATAACCTAAATGCAACAAGACAGAATTTAATCTCACTTATTCAGAAATTAAGCACCATTGAACCAGGTGAACATCCACATTCCCAAATAGTTTACAGAAACTAGTGGGTGGACCTTAGAGACCAAACAAGACAAGGAAGGTAAAAAGAAAGAAGGTATTTTTATTTTGCAACGAAAAAGTCTAACAGAAGAAGCAACAAAAGGAAAAACCTGAACATTTTGTTCTCCAACTTTCAAATGGATCCACATCCATTTCCACAGCATCCTTTATGTAAGGGTTCTTTAAACAGGGTGGTGGCATAACACGACATCGTAAAGCAATTGCTGACTGCGGGACATAACTAGGAACTTTTCCCAATACAGTAGCGATGTTTTTTTCTGCCTTGTTTTCATCCATATAAAGTATGTCTTCTGCGAGTTCTCCTGTCTGCTGATGATCCAGCATAGAAGCTGGAGATCCTACAAACCTGCCATCTGTTGAGATCATGAAAAGTTCAGTGATGAAGGTATAAAAGAATTTACCAAGTTTGCTAATGAAATGATGGCAAGGATGCTAAATGTAGCAAAAAGAAATATGAAATCAAACAAAAAGAATAACAGACCATTACAAGAAATTCAAAACTGCAAATAAAAAATACAAGAGATGAGCCATAAAATTTTCAATTGAAACCCTCGAGAAACCCATATCATAGAGAAACCCATATCATCTCGAGAAACCCATATCATACCGAGAAACAGATAATGACCACATCATTTGTTCTTTTCTGGTTGGATGCAAAGTGTATGAAAGCACTGAAGTAGGCAACTTTATCCTTCTAAAACATATGGCTCAAGGATCAAGCAGCCATCCCAATTCCTACAGACTATCAAACCAGAAAAGGCCAATAATTGTCATGCTATTGCTACAACAACATCCTAATTGGATTCCAACACTGATGGATGAAGGTTTAGAAATGCATATGAATTAACATCAAGACTTCAAAGAGATTGTTTTCAAAAGCCACAAAGAGAACACTTTAAGACAAGAGAAGTTAAAAGGAAAGAATCCAACAACTCATATTCAACCCATTATTAGCTCGGAAATCCCTCAAGGAAAATCATAGACTAGAAACCTTCACCACACTAACGGAAAAAAAAAACTACCGTGTTTCATTTCAAACTTTATCATAAACTACCATCAAGCTAAGATAACAGATCTCCTAAAAGTCAATATTGAATTGAAATCACATATGCAGAACAATTTAACAAAATGACCAAAGAAATTGCAAATGAAATGTTCTAATCTCTGGACGAAAGTAATCACCTTTCTTTAACCTTTTACTCTTGACAGTCTTCAACTTCTCTGGTGATGCCGGACAAGCGATATTTTCCTGCCAACGGAATCAAAATGTTCAATTGTACAGAATCAAACTAACTCAATTTTTTTTTAACCAATCAAATGCCTATTAGTAATCCTCACCTTATTGGCATCTAAATCGCTAAAGAAATTCTGACATTCCGGGGTAATATAATCAGGTGTGCTGCAAACAAGTTCCCCAAAGCACAAAATTACGTCAGAAATAGCAAGCCCCAACACAGATTCAATTAATAATTAGCAAAAAGAACCACACATATCAACTAAAACCTAACCTAATTAAATAAATAATCACAATCAGGTCAAATTAAACAACCTAATTTAACACCAAATATCCATATACTCTAATTAGGTTACTTAAAGGTGTAAACTTTAATTGAAAATGATGATTAAGTTAAAAAGACGAGCTCTACCAGAAGAAATCTTGACTAAGAATTTCGGCAGGACCGAAGTCGGAGGCATCGACGACGGCGGCGTCGAGCTTGGAGGTTTCGGCGACGGCTGCGAGCTGTTGTTGGTGCTGGTGTTGTTGTTTTTGAAGGAGCATGGGTTTGAGAGGTCTGGTGAGAGGAAGCTTGAGTTGCTTTCTCCTTCTCTTCATCTTTCTCTCAGTCTCTCTCCTCTCTTGTTCTGGAAAATGGAAGTGAGAAATGAAAAACGAAAAACGAAAAACAAGGGTTTTTATTTTTGTTAAAAAGAAAAGTGAAAATGAATTCGAATTTGCGCGGGGTGAGTGAGTGATGCTGTGGCAGTGGTGGGTTGATTGTACGTAGATTGTGACTTGTATTTGTTCTAAGAATTACAGTGTTTATGCACGCGGTGTATGGATGCTTAAAATTCAATTCCCATTTAATATGCATAACTCTATGCGGAGTATTTTAAAGCTGTAGTGCATATACGAAGTATCAATTTAAAGCTTTTTATTTTACCATATTAGTATGTGTGAGGGGGTCGAAAAAGCACGAGGCTAATGCGTGACCTCGTCCCTCGTGGGTGCGACGCTTCTTTTTGTCAAATCAAGTGTAATTGGATTTCCTGTGAGTTTACACCCAATTGACTAGTAATATAGGAGTCGCCATTCAGTTTTAACGACAATGAGAAAAACTGACAAAACCCGGTTATCGTGACATAAAGAGAGTGCAATTATGTTTGACCACGACGGCCGTAGGTTCCCTTGTGATCCCTGGTGGTGGGGATCGCTCAACGTACACCCGCAGGGTAGAGATTGAGGGTTCGGGGGACTGTAACTACCGAGAGGAGTACTCGCTCTTCGATAACTCCAGAGGCAGGATATCCTTACTAGCTCAGCATAAATAATTGAAGGGACATGCGTTAACTATTAAACTAATCTGAGTTGATTTTAACAATATTCAACATATAGTACTAGATCGAACGCGATTATCTGATTTAGATTGTTTTAAGGTACCTAGCATGATAATCCAATTTCCCAAAAATACCATATTTATTAAGCGTGATCGAACAATCAGATTTTAGTTAGTTTAACAATTCATAAAAGGGCGAGGAAAGCCATTAAACCATGGAAAAGGGACACATTACGACGCACCCTTGAGAGGTGCGTCACGGTTCTCAGAAAACTAACCACTTTGACTTTGTTATTTCTCCTTTTTATTTAACGAATCTCAAATTATGGGACGGGATACGTTCTATTCGATTTATGGATCGATTGCGACAGAATGCGTGATCAGTTTTGCAGCGTGAGGCTTAGGCTTAGGGGTTTAGAGTCAATACTCAGAATAATAATTGTGTGTTGTTTTCACGTCGAATTTGGGGCTGTATTTATAGGGAAGAGTTCGTGGAAAGATAGAATTGCAGAGTTCTAATCCACAAAGAATTAGGAAAAAACACGTACCCAGGTAATTCCAGCGCCCAGGCCTGGGCGCCGAAGATTTCGGCGCCCAGAGCCAGGCGTTGAAAATAGGGTTTGGGCTGTTTTCTTAGTTAGATTCGGATTCCTGAAATCCGTAGTGTTTGAGACTTAATCGAGTCTTTCAGTGCGTATCAATTTCATGATGGAATGCGTCTGGGCCCGTTACGAACTCTAGGCTCGTTAGGATTTTAATTAATACGTAACTCTTATTTCCGAATCATATTAGGAACAGGATTCTCGCAGTTTTCTATCTCATTTAGGATTTATGTTGGAGTGCAACACCTAATTCTGACAGGTTTCTATCTTTTATGACTTGCCACTTTTAACAGCTGCCTATTACGGCAGTTACTATTTTTAGCAGGTTTCCATAAATAGCAGGTTTCTATAAATAGCAGGTTTCGGGTGAAATGAAAAGGGGAATTGAGATTCGTTATTTTATAGGAGATGCGTTGTCAAGTAGGTGTCTACAGTTAGCCCCCACTTTGACTGAGTCTTGGAGTAAGACGATGGTCAAAGTACTAGACGGAGTGCGTCACACAAGCCATGGTGTATGTGACCTGTTTTGCGAGGGTCTCACGAGCCCCCGAGTGATAACATTTGACTTAAGGGTCATCACTTGAAATGTCGACATATCCCTCACGTGTCATTGGGATTTGTCAACGGATAGTATAGAATACTCCCTCACTTTGTCATTGGAAGTATCTAAAGAGGCGTAGAAACTCCCTCACTTTGTCATTGGGAGTAGCTACAGATGTTTTCGAAATCAAAGCTATAAAGTGTAATTGGGCCTGGCCAAGCCCAATCACGAGGTAAAAGTGTTTTTAAAGATTCTCATTTTCAGGGCTAGTTAAACGAGAAAACCCCCTTGTTTTTATGGGACGTAAAACGAAGGAAAATCCAACACATCGCTCTTTTTTGGAAAAAACGAAAAACCAATCCTTTTAATTTTTGGAAAAAGGAAAACCAGAAAAAGTTATCGCTGCAGCGACTAAGGACCTACGCGACTTGTGACGTAGACCCCGCCGGCTAAAGATGGCGAGCCTGTCCGCTAAGGGTGGACGCCCCGTCCGAAAAAGTGGACGAATCTTGTTTTTGAATATTTGAAAATAAGGACCTACGCGGCTTGTGACGTAGACCCCGCCGGCTAAAGATGGCGAGCCTGTCCGCTAAGGGTGGACGCCCCGTCCGAAAAAGTGGACGAATCTTGTTTTTGAATATTTGAAAATAAGGACCTACGCGGCTTGTGACGTAGACCCCGCCGGCTAAAGATGGCGAGCCTGTCCGCTTAGGGTGGACGTCCCGTCCGAAAAAGTGGACGAATCTTGTTTTTGAAATTTGAAAATAAGGACCTACGCGGCTTGTGACGTAGACCCCGCCGGCTAAAAATGGCGAGCCTGTCCGCTAAGGGTGGACGTCCCTGAATTCGTTTTTTTTTTCCGGCTTGGAACTCGCGTGGTTGGTGACGCGGTCTTGCCCGCTGAAGATGGGCAAGTTCCTATTGCTTTTGTTCATTGTGATTTCTTTTGAGAATTTCTTTTCTTTCTCGCAGGAGCGAATTCTTTCGAGGGATGCTCGGATTTAGTTGTAACCTGAATGTGGGTTTACAACGTGCTTAGACGGATCATTGTCTCGTGGTCATCATCTTCCATGGTTTTGAGCTAGTCTTTACGGCTCAATTTTGCCACTACCCGGGTCCTTGATTAGGGGACTATGTATAAGTGTCAACGGCGACCTTTGTCTTGAGGTCGTAATCCGGTTTTTATTTTTTTTGAGATTATCCAAACACGGGACTTCGTACAGCGTAGTCTGGGAATATTGTTTTAACTTTGCATATATATTTTCTTTCGAGCCTCCAAGCACTCGTGCTTGACAGTCAGTTCTTGTCAAAGAGATTCTTTGGGGATACGCAATTTGTAACGTCCTTGATCGTGTTTGGGATTGTGCTCGTAAGTGCGAGCGATCTTTGTAGTGGTGTGCTACACTTAACAAAGCCGTGAGGTGCGACTTTGAGAAATCGGCAATTTTCGAGTCGAATGGATGCGGCAGGGCCCAATAGAAGTTATGGCCTTTTTTGAGCCTGGGTTCATTTTCGGCGCCCAGGCCTGGGCGTTGAAATAATTCACGCCTAGGTGGGGCGTTGAAAGTGTTGTTTGGGCTGGTCTTTTGATGACACAGTTGGCCTCTTGTTCATTCGTTTATTTCACTTGAAAGTTCTATGTATTTCTTTTTTTTTGTTTTTTCTTTGTTTTTAGAACGTGATGATTTTCTTGAGGAGCCGTAGCCGATTGGTGGACTACGGTGCTTGTCGCTTTGGGGCGATTATTTTAAGGAACTGTTGCTCTTAAGGCGTACAGTTATTGCGATAGTTGGGCGAGTCTATATGGCCCGAGGAACATACCTTGAGGCGTAAGACTTTGACCGCTCTTGTTGTTGTATATTTTTCTTTTTGAACGCGTTCGTGAATGTTCGATACTTAGAATGATGATATGTATGTGCGAACGAGCGTTCATAGAATGGCCGTTGTGTGCGGTCCATTAATCAGTTTGCTTGAATCCTTATTTTTTGAGCAATGACTGATTTTGAATAGTTTGCTTAGAAGCTTGATAGGGTTCAGGCCCATTCATGAAGTGGGCTCAAGCATCGTGCCCTTCTTGATCGTTCAAACATTTGCTTCGAGTTTTTTATTTTGCTCTGGTCGTTTCGTAGCTTGGAGTCCCCAAGTATGCATGTTGGGATGCTTCCTTTTGGCGTACGATTTTTGTAGGTTCTTTCGAAAAAGATGCCTTGGGGTTCCTGCTCGTGTGAGTGCGAGCTATCCCTTCCGTGGTAGGTAATGTTTTGCTACCTTTAATCCTTAATGTAGAAGTCGTGTGGCTTGCATTTTGAATTTAGGCGATAAGTAGTCTTTGCCTCTTTTACACATGCTCTTTGGTCGTGCCCGCATTAGTGCAATATGCCTTACTCTCCTTTTTAGACTTGTACCGTGGGATAGTTGAACTTATGGTGCGACGTAGGCTTGTGTGGCCTACCAACATGTTTTAGAACATTTCTCCAGGTGTTGGGATATCATTATTGTTTTTTGCATTGGAGTACTTCATCACGCCTAGTTCAGGTGCTCGAACAAGGGTAGC